>NC_135236.1:319785834-320088864 GCF_051348905.1 Ranitomeya variabilis
TCCATCTTCTAAAGGCATTTTAAGAATCTTTTTAGCAATGTAACATTTCTAAACTCAAGCTCATGGACCTTACCCCTAACAACGAGGGCATGACGAACGCATATTAAATGATATCAGAGAAAAGGGATCATGTTTTATTTTCCAACCTTTAAGGTAGTATGCATTCCTCCAAACTAGCAGAATCAACAGCTGTGTTTTGCAATAATAGCCCATTGTATGTCACAAGCAGTTCATCTACCCACCCTTTATTACCATAATTAAAATCATCATTGAACAAGTGAGATTAAAAACAAGAAAGCATTCCTAGAACATATTTATACTCCGTGAACATTTTTACATATTTTCAAGTTAAATCTGCAAACTTACAGTAGGTGTTTTTGTTATTTTTATTATATATGATATAGCAACACAAACTAACAAGCATATGGGACGTATAAAGGAAAAGAGACACACTTTCTAATTATTTTAAAAATATACTTGAATATTCAAGATTTTATTTAGAGGAATCAGACTACAGAGCGCTGAATACAAATGCAAGTCACAATTTCCAGATTTGTATTTTTCAAATAATTAGAAAACCATGTATCATTTAATTTCCTTTTTACTTCACACATTTTTGCTGCTAAGATTTATTAATAATAATAATAATATAATAATATTGCAATACAACAGACAAATATCACCAGATATACAGTGAGGATAATACTGGCATACTGATCAATAACCAATATCTGTGTCAAGAATTAGAAGAGCTGTGGTGTTAAGCCCCATCCTGTCCCAACTAAGTCCCTCTTTGGCAGAGCTGGGAGAAACTGTAATAAAAATGGTAAAATTCACAATATTTTTACATAACTCCGAGTTGCACAAAAATTTAGCAACTTTGAAAGCAGCTTACAACAGAGTTCTGGCAATTGTGTTGAACTTGTTTTGATTAATATAGGTAATTATATGCAGTTTGTACATTTTTTTAAACTTTTTTATTAAGGGACCATTGGTTCAATCTCGAGCCATGGTGACATGATGGATGAATGATATGAAGGAAGATCAATCTTGAACAAGCCTAGATAGGTCCACAGGGTCTTCTCCTCTGTTGTATTGATAGTATCAAAACACTGGGATGCTGGTTTTCCTCTTTACCTTGTTCCTTCTATTCTTCTGACCATTTTGTCCTTCTACAATGATTGCTCTCTTCATACGATGTATCCAAAGCAGGCAAGTCATAGTTTGGTGATCCTTGCTTCGAGTGTCATGTCTGGCTTGGTTTTTTCCAAAAATTGATTTGTTTGTTCTTCTTTCCATCTATACTATTGATAACATCCTTCTTCAGCACCACTTTTCAAAGTAGTTGATTCTTCTTTTGTCTTGTTTCTTTATCGTACAAATTTCTTTACTTATCATCAAGATTTTGTATGCTACCACAGAAAAGGCCAAACTATGTACAAGCCATGACTTTGTCAACATTTTCATGTTCCTCTATTTGAAAACCTTGTCAAATGAGTTCAATTTTGATTTTTCCACAGTGTTTTATTGACTTCTGATGTTATCGTTTCATCTGAGTAGATTGAAGTCCTTTCCAACCTCTAGTTCATCTCCATCCATCTCAAATGTGTCCCAGTAGTAAAAATCTTTGTCTTCTTAGTGTTGACTGGCAGTCCCATGTTTGAGCTTCCCATCTTGACACTCTGAAAGAAAAATAATAAATTCTAATAGTACTGTAGGTCCCAATTCCAACAACACTAAAAAAGAGCCATCTACTATATACAAGACATTATTAGATATAGACTAAAGAGGGGCGCTTAAAGTACAGGTAAGTCAGAAAGTATCTGTGGGTAGGGATAATGACCCTTATTATGCTCTCATGGTTTCCTTACCTTAGCGCAGAGTTTGGCATCCTAGGTGAAACAAAATGGTGCCCCTGATCAATGTCAACTCACCCTCACTGACCCTGTTAAATCCTGCAAAGAAACTGCACCACCATGAATAAACAGCAAGCACATATAGACACAATGAGGGTTTTACAGAGAAAATGAAACAATTATAAAAAATCAAAAAAATGCACAAAATAAATATAGAAAAAAGCAAAAAAAATGAACTCAGCAAAAAAACACAATTATTATATAGTATTAGACAAAAAGGTCCCTAATAGGGCGTAACAAATATTGGATAACACTATCAATGTCTCATTTGGGTAGAAATAGCAATGTCTCGTTTATCCAACAGATATATAAGCGGGCCACTTCATCCCACTTTGCTATATATAGCAATGTCTATCCAGAGTTTTTCAACAGTCAAAAGACACCAAAAGTGTGGTGTCCTTGATAGGACTACAGCCCACATAAACAAAGACATCCCCTCCCCACAGGGGACCACCAGAGCGGGTTACACATTCAAAGAAATGATAACACCCCATAGTATGATACTAAAAAATACGCTTCTACTCATCTGCATCCCAGAAGCGTTGTGGGTCATGAAATCATGCAGCTCCGCTAGTCTCCTGCCGGGATATCCTCCCTAAATTGCCCGACGTGTTTCCCCCCCATGGAAATTCTGGGGGTTCATCAGGGGACGTGGAACAATGCCACAAAAAGATAGAGATGCAAAAGCCTTTTACTATGGGGTGTTATCATTTCTTTGAATGTGTAACCCGCTCTGGTGGTCCCCTGTGGGGATGTCTTTGTTTATGTGGGCTGTAGTCCTATCAAGGACACCACATTTTTTGGTGTCTTTTGACTGTTGAAAAACTCTGGATAGACATTGCTATATATAGCAATGTGGGATGAAGTGGCCCGCTTATATATCCGTTGGATAAACGAGACATTGATATTTCTACCCAAATGAGACATTGATAGTGTTATCCAATATTTGTTACGCCCTATTAGGGACCTTTTTGTCTAATACTATATAATAATTGTGTTTTTTTGCTGAGTTCATTTTTTTTGCTTTTTTCTATATTTATTTTGTGCATTTTTTTGATTTTTTATAATTGTTTAATTTTTTCTGTTAAATATTGGGTCCCAATCAGGGAATATAGGGTGTAATTAGGGCTATTAGGGCCAGTCGTCGAGGAGTGAGGGCGCCTACCGCAGAAACTTAGGGTGCCAACCTCCGCTGTCAGGTAGGGAGTAGAAATAGGACACCTGATAGGGTAAGTTAGAATATTTTTTGAGTATCTTCTCTAATATTATTGTCTCTCATATTGGAGCAAACTGTTTTTAGCTTTTATAATCATTAAAAGTTATATTTTAGGGATCCTTGTTGTTTTTTGTTTTTTTGGTTGTTTCTAGGATTCCACTAATATTTGTCTTGAGTGGTCCGGTTTTACAGAGAAGAATTCCTTAATAGTGTTGAGCATTCCGATACCGCAAGTATCGGGTATCGGCCGATATTTGCGGTATTGGAATTCTGATACCGAGTTCCGATATTTTTGTGATATCGGAAATCGGAATCGGAAGTTCCCAGTGTATGGTTCCCAGGGTCTGGAGGAGAGGAGACTCTCCTTCAGGCCCTGGGATCCATATTCATGTAAAAAATAAAGAATAAAAAAAAAAAATATGGATATACTCACCCCTCCGACGGAGCCTGGACCTCAGACGTGCAACTGGCAGCCTCCGTTCCTAAGAATGAGCGAGTGAAGGACCTGTGATGACGTCGCGGCTTGTGATTGGTCGCGTGAGCGGTCACATGAGCGGTCACGCGACCAATCACAAGCCGCGACGTCATCGCAGGTCTTTCACTCGCTCATTCTTAGGAACGGAGGCTGCCGGTTACAGCGGTTACTACCAGGGCGCGTCAGAGGGTGAGTATATCCCTATTTTTTATTTTTATTCTTTATTTTACACATGAATATGGATCCCAGGGCCTGAAGGAGAGTTTCCTCTCCTTCAGACCCTGGGAACCATCCAGGATACCTTCCGATACTTGTGTCCCATTGACTTGAATTGGTATCAGGTATCGGTATCGGCGATATCTGATATTTTTCGGATATCGGCCGATACCATCCGATACCGATACTTTCAAATATCGGAAGGTATCGCTCAATACTATTCCTTAATAATAAAACGCACACATAATTAGTCAGCTAGTCACAAATATAGGTTTCAGGATCCCACAGAAATGCCCAGGAGGGGGAGAAATTACTATATATTAAAGCAGGAGATGCTGAAATAGTTGGAGTACTAACCCTAATCCAGAGCCTAGTGTTTCCCCACCTAGCTGCGGAAGTTGGCACCTTGAAAGTCATCATGATGTCCCAGCTCAGCATCAGCCATCCCTTAATGCCTCTAGTAATACCTTACCTGGGGAGTGACCCACAATCATTGAGGGTATATGACTCATATACATGTATACAAAGAAAATATCTCAATATTACACATCATTAATCTATTAATCTGTTCTGGCTCACTTAGTTTGTTCCCCATGGAATTTTTTAACATGCTCATTCTTGGTTGAAACTTTCGCTGTATCTCTTTGATCTTTAGGTATGCCTTTCTGGTCTTACCCCTCAGATATTCACTTTCTACTACCTTAGTGCATATCTTTAAGTAATAAAGTTCTATATCTGCTTTAATGTCTCTATTTAGTCTTTTGGCCTTGTTTTAATGGCAATGATAGACAATAGTGATGAGCGAATATACTCGTTACTTGAGATTTTCCGAGCACGCTCGGGTGTCCTCCGAGTATTTTTTAGTGCTTGGAGATTTAGTTTTTAGCACTGCAGCTGAATGATTTACATCTGTTAGCCAGCATAAGTACATGTGGGGGTTGCCTGATTGCTAGGGAATCCCCACATGTACTTATGCTGGCTAACAGATGTAAATCATTCAGCTGCGGCGCTAAAAACTAAAACTCCGAGCACTAAAAAATACTCAGAGGACACCAGAGCGTGCTTGGGAAATCTCAAGTAACGAGCATATTCGTTCATCACTAGTAGACAACCTCCATCTTTGGCGAAAACATATGTGGTCAATATAAATTTCATAGGCCCAGTTGGATGATGTCCATGTGTAAAGTCGCTGAGATTTTGGAAGGTGTTCATGATGGACAGTTGATTCTTCGTACAAAAGTCAATGAATTTTCCTTCAGCCTCACTTCATTCGCCAAGTACAAAGTGTCCAATAACAGATCTATGTTTGCCTTGGCCCACTTTGATATTTAAGTCTCCCATGATAATCAGTCTTATTTCGGCATCTTGTCAATTTCCTTTTGAACTTGATTGTAGAATAGTTCAATGTCCTCCTCCTTGGCTCATTGTAGTCAAAATGATATGAATCTATCACTGACTGCATTGTACTTCAGGACAGTGCTGGCTAATCTTTGATTGAGAATAAAAGCAACACCATTTCTTCATTGGTTGTCATTGCCAGATTAGTAGACCTAATGACCATTTGACTGGAAATGTCCAGATTGAGTTCATCGTGCTTCTCCAATTTTGAGCCCTGTTCTTTCCATTTTGGCTTTTACAAGGTTGAGTTTGCCTTGGTTCATGATTCATACATTCCTAGCTCCAAATCTGATGATATCTCTACAGATTTTTAAGCTTTGATACTGGTGTGTCATGTGCATTGATCAGACTCAGGTAACTCATCAGCCCTTCCTCAGTGGGTTGTTGAGTGCCTTCTGACCAGCACTTCCAGCATCTTCCAGCACTATAATTCCTTTATTTGTACCTCCATCAAGTTTGGCAGAATATAGAAGTAGAATGAAAGGCCTTTCTTCCACAAGTAACGTGGCACCCATGAAGGAGTCACACTGAATCAGTGTTGTATGTTGTCAGTAAATCTGTCTCATCACTCAGTGTCCCGCTGCTGATGCTGGGCACCTCAGTTGAAACCTGCCCATCTGTAGTGTCCCTGCTAACAAAATACACTGCTGGCGGTATTGCTTTCACAATGCAACAACCTGGTACTGCTATGAACATGGCTGTTGGTGGAAAGCTGGTTTACAGATGGGAGTTAGCTGACTGTCATGTTGATGAAACATAGAAGACTGGAAAATGGTTAAAAATAAAGATACAAAATGAATACTTACTTCAACATTCACCTCTTTGGCCATCTCTGCTGCTTGCTACCCCAGTACGGTCCTTTCTCTCTTATCCTACCCCTGTCATGTAAAGAAACTCTGAGCCTCTTCATGCTAGGCCAGGACTTCCATATAAGACAAGGCCCAGGATGTCTCTTCAAATGAACATTGTAAGCCTGTAACTTCATGATGTCATAATGTGCACCTTGACTTTATGACATGCCTGGACTTCTTACCGTGACGGATAGTAAGCATCAGTGCGCTGAGTGTTAGTTATATTTTTATCTACATCATACGTTTATTATACCTGTGTGTCTCTCCAAATCCCCAACATAATAAGGGACTTTTATTTAGCAGAAAATAAATTTGCTGCAAATGCAATTTCACTTATAAAATTTGTGTGATTTAATTAATTTGAATCTCATCAGATCCGGTAATCTCTTTCCATTTTATGTGGTTAAATGTATGAATGGCTTCTTTTGTATTCATTCAAAATGTTTTTTTGGCAAAAATAGAATGTTTTTGCAATTAATAAGTTAAAGAATTGTCCAATTTATGTCACCTATCAACATACCATCAAGATTGCCATCAATCCAGAAATTCCTGAACAGTTCGTAAAAAAGCATTTTGCTCCATATTCTGTAGAAAAAAACATTAATATTAAATATAACATTAATAAAAAAATACAAATGAAATTGTCAAAATCAGAATTTTTTTCCATTGCTAAGTAAGTGGATGCACTTTCAAAGGTTTGCCGAGTAAATTATCTCTATTATGCCCTTTTCCGCATACAGTACATGAGCTTTTACAAACAATACATTTTCTGATAACTTGATTCACTGCATATCAAAATTTTAGAAAGGGAGGATAAATTATCCATTTCAACAGGCAAACAATCTTCCTTTTTCAGATGAAAATAATATAAAAGGCATTCACAAAATGTTCATTTTAAATTAGTATTGGTATTGCACTGGACAGCGTAGGAAATATCAACTATGAGCTGGAGATTCTTTTTGTACTAGATATTTTTAACAGCTGAAATGAGCATAACAAAATAAAAAAAATCACATATATAAGCAGAGGCACCTAATTTTACCACTAAAAACTGAGAAAACCTATTGACTTGAGTATAAACCTGGTATACATTGTCCCCTCATTCCCATCCTGGTATGCACGGCCTCCTCATCCCCATCCTGGTATGCATGACTCCTCATCCCTATCCTGGTATGCATGGTTTCCTCATCTCCATCCTTGTATGTATGGCTCCTCATCCATATCCTAGTAGGCATGGCTCCTCATATCTATCCTGGAATGCATGGCCACCTCATCCCTATCCTGGTATGCATGGCACCCTCATCCCTATCCTTGTATGCATGGCACCCTCATCCCTATCCTGGTATGCATGACCTCATCAGAAAACCATTAAAAAATCCTACTTACCTTCCTTCGCTCCCTCACAGCGTTTTGTTCCGATGCCAGCAGTTGATTTATGTTAGTAAACAGTGCATAGCAGGGATGTCATGCGCTGCTTACAAGCAGAGACAGCTGCCAGAATACTCACTGCTCTCCACTCCGGAATTATTTGCGTGCAGAGCAGTGAGTATTCATTGCTATTTAGTAGTGGGCACAGTAGCAGCAGCCGCCGACTTCCTGCAGCGGCCAGGCGATCACGGGATGTCTGTAATTATTGTCCGCGCTGCTTAATAGAGATGAGACGCAGATTCAGGTATGATGAACTGAAAGATGGTGTTTTTTTCAACGCATTTCAAAGTATAAGTTGACTTCTTCATCAGGTAACAGGAATTCATGTGGTCATTTCCTGATGAAGAAGTAACCTTATACTTCGAAACGCATTGAATAAACCACCATCTGTCGGTTCATCATTCCTCGATCTACGTCTCATCTCTATTCAGCAGCACAGACAATATCCACAGACATCCCGTTATTCTAACAGCTAAAGTAGCCATAGTAAGATAAAAATTTACATACCTAATTACCTCCTGGTGTTCTGCTCTGATAGAAAAGTGAAAATGAAAACTGAAGCCACTCAACGGTTAGTTTTCAATAGCCACATGACTCAACAATTATTATGGCTACTTTAGCTGTTAAAAATGTGTTGTCCAGTAGTGGATAGGCTGTTGAATTTCATCCAAAAACATGTTTACATTTTATTGCTGAATGCTAAATAAAATTAAAACGTGTTATCTAAGTGTAGTGCTCTGTAATTTTCCTCTTAGATTTCAGCAAACCGCCATTAAAAATCCATGTCTGAGAAGTAAAAAGAAAATCACCTTCAAAAAATGTTAAATAAGATGACACATATCACATTTTTTTTGCATGTGTCCTTTGAGGATACATAGCTGAGATTGGAGTTTTCAAAATAAAGAATTGGAGTCCATCTGTCAGTCACAACCACATTCCCCACAGTGCTCTCGAGAGCTCAAGGATATACTACTAACAAAGATACAGTTTGTTATCTGAAGTTGAATAACAGATTAGGGTCAATCATGCTGAGAATTTTCTCCATTTCATGTCAAGATTCCTTTTGCCCTTCTACTGTTTAACCACTAGTCCCTGATATTGATCACATTAATATTAATTATGCTACAATCCCACTCCTTTAAACTGGAGGTTACTGTTGTGTTCTGCAATTGCCCTCTACTAAGATGGCAGATTCTGAACCTCTGGAATCCATCATGTTTGCTGTTTGTGCCTACTTAATAAATCTCTCACTCATTGCTTGAGTATTGTGTTTAGATGTTAGTCTAGTTCCAGTCTCCAGCTCCTGAACTTTCTCATGCAGACTGTTCTCACTTATCTCCGGATTGTTTCCTACAACTCCTTTGCTATCTCCAAGGACTTCTATTACCGCTAGCTGTTCCTCGCTCGTGCTCCTCCGGCCACAAGATTCCCGCAGTGCTACACCCATATCGTAACATTACATTTCAAATTCTAGGCTTTTCACTTACCATTTTCGGTCACTTTCACACAGCAACATTTTGATCTGTGTTTGTAAACCAAAATCAGGAGTAAAGCGGTATAAATCTTTCATTGATACATTTTCTCTGTGCTTATCCCATTTTTAGTTTTTGATTACAAATTCATATGAAAAAGAAGCTGTCGGTCTACAGACATTGTGCCTCTCTCGACTTCCCTAAACATATTAATGATTTGCTTTAAACTTTAAGTGAATGTGTGAGATTGCTGTATGTTGCTAATGAGTAGCTGGCACAATTTTTAATAGCAAATGGTTAATCTTTGCAAGGGAAAAACCTATATAAAGTAATACGGATAGAGGTACTACATTACTTAATGCTTTATCCATGTACTTACGATAGAGTATTTCCTGATACCTGAAACCTATACAAATATGCGTGATTCACAACAGAATTTTCACTTATGTTTCTTTTTCCATCTTTCTTCACCTAACAACATAATTACATATTTTCCAGCTGCTGTTTGTACAAAAAAAATGTTTAGACTGTTTTAGTTTTAGCAATGGAAAGAAGAGATAATTCCTATTACTTATAAGTGCCCAGAATCCAAATATAGTCAATGAGTCACTGGTGCTAATTTTTATTCTGCCTCTTTGTGATCACAGGAAGCACACATTTTAGTTTATTTTACTTTTCTTATTTTTCTCTTCTTTTTCTTCTTGTTTAAATTATTAAAATCTGGAAATACTGTTTTATTCCAGCTCTATCAATAGACTTCTTTATAACAACCAAGGAAATGTGCCAATATTTTTATACACTTTCTTACCTCTAAAAATCCATATGTCCCATTTATTATTTTATTGGACTGTTCCAGTGGAAGTAAAGAACAAATCTGTTAAAACTTTTCCATGACTCTAAAATGATCCCTCTCATATCATTTCACAATGGCGGTGTTAAACCATAAAGGTAAAATGTACATTAATATTCAGGGATTATTAGAAAATGTAAAAGTAAGAACATACAGGAACATACAGGAACTCAGTAAATATTAATCTTGAATGCATTCAGCAGTGATAAGTGATCCATCTTTCTGTTATGACAGTCTGCACCTGCAAAATTATCTCCACACTTCATTCAGAGATATGAAAATTGGACCATTATTGGTATGTTGTAAATGAAAAGAATCTTCATAAATGGAAAACATATTCACTTGTTGGCAAACACCAGAGATGTTGGATGTATTTTTTTCCCTTTTCACATATACCACAACTGACTCATCTACAATATATTCTTAGATTAAGCTAGGCAAGTTGCTCGTTACAAAAGGCAGGAATGACATGTGGCTATAGTTAAAGATCCCGTCCCACATACTTGACAATTTTTAGGTTAATTTGCAAGTCCAACTTTTGAAAGTTGAGCTGGCATTGCCCTAAATTCTATTCTCACTGTGATAGACTTAGGTTGATATCTGAAAGCAAAGGTCAAGGGTTTAAAGTACCCACAAGATTAAAGCTCTTTTTTCCTACATGTGACATACTGACTTACAGTAGGACTTTTCTTCTACAATAGTAGCATGCCCTTATTTATGACATTCTACCGTAACAATGCTTTGCTATCATCCATAATTTTTATAAATTTGTTACATTTGCTGCTCAAAGGAAATTTCCAAATGCGAATCGTTCAATTCTAGTTTGTGCAAATTAATCCAGTGAATGATTAGGATTATAGTAGAGGCTTTCCCACCAACAAAAGTTAATTTTAATCAATAAATCTTGGAATAATAATGTTTCATAATTGGATGTTCCTGTGCTGAGATAAACTTATAAATGTGCCCCTGCTGTGTACTGTGTAATGGCTGTGTCTCACCATGCAGGAACATGGTCTGACCATACCACAGCTCCTGGGCAGGGGGGAAGCATAGGGGTATACAGACTTTACAGCAGGGGATTGCAGCTCATTCTTTATATGACCTAAAAGATTTCCTTGACTGTTTTTAAACAATGTTTTATTTCAAATAAAGAATATTTTTGTTATACCATTCTGTAATTTCTGTACATTCTTTTGCTTCCTCCCCTGCCCAGGAGATGAGTATGATCAGACCATGTTCCTGTACAGTCAGACACAGCCATTACACAGCGCACACAGCAGGGGCACATTTATAAGATTTATAATAATTGTGGAAATTATTATTATTATTCCAAGATTTATGGATTAAAATGAACTTTTTTGTGGTAAAACTCCTTTAAGCATATACAGGAGTGTGAAACTAAAGTTAAACAGTAGAGTTATACATTTTTAATTTGTACTTAATGTCCAGTATTTTACATAACAATCAAAATCCTAGCCATACATTATTAACCCCTTAATGACCGCCAATACGACATTTAACGGCGGCAGTTAAGGGTACTTATTGTTCAGTGCCGCTTTTTAACGGCGCTGAGAAATAAGGTTATAGCGCCCCCCAGAGTCAGAATTTCTCTGAGGTCTTGGCTCTTGGGGGTACCAGAGTACATGATTCGAGTCAGTTTTTATTGACTCCAGTGTTGTGATCGCCATTATTAACAGAATTAAAAAAATTCAGATTTCCCATTTAATTTCTCTCTCTGATGTAATCGCACATCAGAGGAGAGAGAAATGGGGTCCCCCTATCCCACCCGGTACCTCCCTGCTGCATCCCCTGTGAAGTCCCCCAACCGACAGGTCTTCTTCCAAGAAGAAAATGGTGGGCGCATGTGCAGTGCGACTGCCGAGATCTGCCAGCAACAATAGGAAATTTTTCCTTTTGTTTCATTTTGATCACTATGATTGACCTTATCACAGTGATCAAAATAAAAATAATAGAAAATCAAACCCCCCTTTATCACCCCCTTAGTAGGGGAAAAATCTAATATATAAAGCTGAATGTGTGTGTGTGTATGTATGTATGTATGCATGAATGTGTGTATGTCCGGGAATGGCATCTGCACCGTCGGTGGGACCCCGACATGGGATACTCACCACATACGGGGATATGAACACACACACAAAATGCGCCACACACTACTATGTGCTTGAACACATATACCACCCTCAGCACATATTTCACCACACATACACCAACCTCACCACATAAAAGTCGAAACACAAAAGTTGCCACTCAAAACTCGCCACACGCAAAATTTGCCACATGCAAAACTCACCACATGCAAAACTAGGCTCACGCAAAACTCGACACACGTGCAAAACTCACCTCATGGAAAACTCACCACATGCAAAACTAGCACATGCGCAAAAATTGCCACATGCACAAAAGTTGCAAAACATGCAAAAGTTGCCTCACACAAAACTTGCACATACTCAAAACGCACCACATATAAAACTCGCGCATGTGGAATACTTGCTGCACACAACTTGCTACACTAACCTGTCACATGCAACTCGACACACAAAAAGTTGCTACACACATGTCGCCACACAAAACTCAATCTACATGCTTTTCTCATGGTCAACTTTATGTGGCCTGTTCAAGAGTTGGAACAACCAAAAATCTGTTCGTCTTTGCACCTGAGGGAAAAACTAAGAATATCGTTTATCAAAAGGCTCTCGAATACGTAGTGGAAGATTACTTCACATTACTTGGCCAATTTAGTTAGAGATATTCTGTGGGGAATATCTCTGGTGTTGAATATATGTTGTGAAATGCTTCTATTAGCTTAGTTTTTGCCTTTTAATAATTACATTTCTATCTATTTGCTTTGTGGTTTTTGTGTGCAGAATAAATTTTTGTTAACACATTCTATTTTGCTTACAGCAGTTATTAACCTGGATGAAGCCAGGTAGTACAGCTAGTAATAAAATAAAAAATGTATTTATTTCCACTTTTCCATTAGGGTTAGGGTTGGGCTAAAGTTAGGGTTGGGCTAAAGTTAGGGTTAGGGTTGGGCTAAGGTTAGGGTTAGGCTACAGTTAGGGTTACAGTTGGGCTAAAGTTAGGGTTAGGGCTAGGGTTAGGATGGGGCTAAAGTTAAGGTTGGGCTAGGGTTAGGGTTGTGGTTATGTTTGGGATTGTGGTTAGGGTTGGGATTAGGGTTAGGGGTGTGTTAAGGCTAGGTTTGTAGTTAGGGTAATGGTTAGGGTTGGGATTAGGGTTAGGGGTGTAGTGGGGTAAGGGTTGTGGTTAGGGTTATGGCTAGGGTTGGGATTAGGTTTAGGGGTGTGTTGGGGTAAGGGTTGAAGTTACAATTGGGGGATCCACTGTTTAGGTACATCAGGGGTCTCCAAATGTGACATGTCGCCACCATTACCAGCCAATTTTGCATTCAAAAAGCCAAACAGTGCTCCCTCTCTTCTAAGCCCTGCCATGCGCCCAAACAGTGGCTTTCTTCCACATACGGTGTATCGGCATACTCAGGAGAAATTGCACAACAAAGATTGTGGTACATTTTCTCCTGCTACAATTGTGAAAATAAAAAAATTTGGTTACAAATTAAATTTTTTGTAAAAAAAGTAAAATGTTAATTTCTTCCTTCAACATTGCTTTAGTCCTTGTGAAGCACCTGAAGGGTTAATAACTAGTGATGAGTGAGTATACTCATTACTTGAGATTTCCTGAGCATGCTCGGGTGTCCTCCAAGTATTTTTTAGTGCTTAGTTTTCATCACCGCAGCTGAATGATTTACATCTCTTAGCCAGCATAGGTACGTGTGGGGGTTGCCTGGTTGCTAGGGAATCCCCACATGTAATCAAGCTGACTAAAAGATGCAAATCATTCAGCTGCGGTGATTAAGACTAAATCTCCGAGCACTAAAAAATACTTGGAGGACACCCGAGCGTGCTCGGGAAATCTCGAGTAATGAGTATATTCGCTCATCACTATTAATAAACTTCTTGAATGTGGTTTTGTGCACCTTCAGGGGTGCAGTTTTTAGAATGGTGTCAATTTTGGGTATTTTCTGTTATATTGACCCCGTCAAACTCACTTCAAATGTGAGGTGGTCCCTAAAAAGTGGTTTCGTAAATTTTGTTGTAAAAATTAGAAATCGCTGTTCAAATTTTAACCCTTATAACGTCCTAACAAAAAGATTGTTTCCAAAATTGTGCTGATGTAAAGTTGACATATGGGAAATGTCATTTATTAACTCTCTGATTTAAGGGTACAAAAATAAAATTTTGAAAATTTCAAAATTTTATACATTTTTGCCACATTTCCATTTTTTTTTTTTATAAATAAGCGAAAGTTATATAAAAATTTGTTTATCCCTAACATGAAGAACAATACGTCACGTGAAAACATTCTCAGAATCAGTGGGATTCGTTGAAGTGTTCTAGAGCTATTACTTCATAAATTGACAGTGGTCAGAATTGTAAAAATTGGCCTGGTCATTAAGTACAAGATTGGCTCTGTCGCTAAGGGGTTAAAGACGTGTATTAATCAAGGGGCCACAACACTAATATGTTAGACTTATAAGACAGGATAATATATTGCAAGTAAACTATGAGTTCCAGCAGTAACAATTCCCAGAAGGCCATTGATCTACAGCTGATAGAATTAATCACAATTATGTAAGAATTACATTCAGACAAGCATACAATTCTACTACATAAAGAAGTGAGGATGAGAAACAATAATATGAAATCATAGTAGCCAACTATATTATATGCATTTGTGTGAAATTATATATAAATCAGCTATACCTTTTGTTCAGTGTACCAAAATCTTAAAGATTCATAAGTACAAAATAGAAAATGTGTAGATGTATATATTGTTTTATTTTTAATTTTGCTTATTCGTCGATCTACTTATGGCTTTGGCAAAAAAAAAGTGTAAAAAAAATTGCACGTGTAATTTACATACAAATATGCAATACTATATATTAATGACTAGGCTACCCAATGTAAATATACTATGGGGACAGATCTGCTCTTCTCTTCTTTTTGTCAGGAAAGACAAGTACAGAACTCTCCTCATGAATTAATACAGTACATATAATATTTGTTATGCCATTTTGACTGATAAGAAAACAGACATATCCCCATGCAATGTAGGGGCAAATAGGGCAAATAGGTCTCATAAGGTGAGGCTGAAGCCCTGTAAGTAGATATGCTCCGCTGCCACTCTGACATTGAGCTCCATGACCAACAAGTCCTAGTTTTCCCACTCCTTGAGATATCTGTACAGCAATGATGCTTATTGTGGGGTGGAAGAGATGAACATGATCATGGGTAAGTGTCAGATGGTGCCATGTTAGTTGCAGGTTGTGTTGTGCAAACTGAGCATAGTGCATGCTCCAAGATGGAAGTGCTGTACATTCCCTACATGTGTGTAGAGTGGTGGGTGAAGTTGTGGAAAAAGAGGGAGTTCCTGTCCTGCAAAGGTGCTATTAGGAAAATGTGTTATACCGGAGAGCTGGATGCTGTTCACATTTGTGCTAGAGAAAGCCTAATTTAAAACTCACTGTGAATATCTGCAGCCAGTGTAGAATGCAGCGGTACTTGTCGGTAGAGTGATTCTCAAGCATAACATAAGGAATGCAAGCATACTCAGAAACCAATTTAACAAATTTACACAATGGAAGAAAACTTGATGATTACAGAACCTCAAATGAGGCTATAATATAGCTTATTGATTTAAAGAAATCTCACAAGAGACATTTCTAATAGGTCAAAGATTAGAAATTATTAGAATTATCACACAAATTCAGATTAATATTTGTAACTTGACACTTGATTTTCCTTAAGAGGAAACTGATTGACTTCAACGGAGGCAGAAAATTAGCATAAACAATGATGGGCTGACAAGTGCAACACTTAACTGTCGCTTGCAAAACATTACTGAAATTTGCAACAGTCTTCAGCGGCTCCTCTTCTCTGTGCAACTCAGCACACACTTTCAGTGCTTGTCAAAGCCTTTCTGTCAGTACCCCATGTATCATTGTGCTACAGTAACTTGTCTGTCAATCTGCATATTCTTTCAGCCCACTCGTTCAGTTACCACTTCACAATTCTTTACACTCAAGCTTCAGTTATCTAGCTGTAATTAATGTAGCAATTCTATTTAAGCACAGGCAACAGCTTGTAGATCCCGGTAGAGTGGTTATCACCTTACCTGTTGGTGGTTCAACTTTGACAATGTTAGCGGCTGTCTCTTCACTATATTAGCAGGTGCACTCTTCACTCACAGGAATAAGATTTTTTCAGTTCCCCTCAGGTGGCAGTTTGTAAATCCTTGCCCTTCTATAATGCAAGTGTAACAAAGTGGCATAAGGTGGTAGTCATGGGCAAGTCCACTAAGGCAGTTAGTGAGCACCCCGTCCCCTTGCACATAGAAAGACAGATAAAGTCCAGGTCCTGCAGCACAGTCAGTTACCTCTAGCACACGGTTGCTCCCAGCACTGGAACGGTGTCCTCCGGATACACCACAAGCCATGCTTTATTTCCAACAGTAACAAACTTTTAAATAGGGATGAGGTAGATGGGGTAAATGAGGCAAAACTTCCTGTTCTTTCCCTATCAAGCTCTGTCACAGCATCAGCTCTAGTGTTGAGCATTCCGATACCGCAAGTATCGGGTATCGGCCGATACTTGCGGGTATCGGAATTCCGAGAAAATATTGCTATACTCACCTCTCCGACGCAGCCTGGACCTTACCGAGGGAACCGGGAGCCTTCTTTGCTTAAAATGCGCGCTTTTACTTCCTTCCGCGACGTCACGGCTTCTGATTGGTCGCGTGCCGCCCATGTGGCCGCGACGCGACCAATCACAGCAAGCCGTGACGTAATTTCAGGTCCTGATGCCTATTTACTTTCAAGTATCGGACGGTATCGCTCAACACTAATCAGCTCCCATCCGGTTCCTGGGAACTGACAGTCCTTTGGTGGACATTTTCACAGTCCTGGTGCCCGTTCCCACTGCTCGGAGCATGTCCTGAAATGGGCAAGCCTGCCCGGGCTCTGCTCCAGAAACAGGAAACTGCTGCTTTTTGCAGCCTGCTAGGCCTACCCCCTTCCTTTACTTAACCCTAGCTGTCCCTAATCTAAACACATGCAATAGACAATATACACAGTACACAGCACATTACATTAATTCAACAGTAATACATAACATTAGCATACAGATAAACCCTCAGGATATCACATGCGGCACTATATAGGAGGGAGGAGGCAAATGAGTGTCCCCACCACCTCCTTACACTCCTCCCTCTTAAAAAATGTTTGTCCCTGACCATAATGGCTCCTGAAACAATAAAACAACATAGTGCATTAAACGTACACTTTCTTTGTCTACTGCCGCCGATGGATTAGACGTGACCTTGGCTGGATTAATAAACATAAAAGTCTCGGTTTCTCCTACAGTGGGTCTGTCTGATCCCGGTCCATTTGGTTCCTGGGACCCATTAAACACACTGGCCCGGTGGCCAATTAACATCAGTTCACCTAGTCCTGACCCGGATTGCTCCTTGGGTCCTCCACTGGAGGATGACTCATCAATGTTCCTACTTCTTTCCGTTGGCAACGGCCGGCTCAGCAAACTTGGAGCCGCCTGCTCCTGTGACCCGATTGCGGTCACTGTTTGCTTTTAGGGTGCCTCTGCCCTCTGGCTTTCTGTAGGGGCTGCGCGTCATCTGGCCAGACATGGTTCCTCTGCCAGGGCACTGCAGATCCTTTCAAATTTGACACTCCTGCCACTTCTTCTCAATAACCTTCTTCACCCACCGAGCCTCTCTCACTGTAGGGACCCGGGTCTCATCTGGGTACCCGCTGTGGGGTGATGTGGGGACCGGAGAAGGTGTCTGGGCATAAACAGGTGCAGGAACTGGGGTGAGGGCCGATATTACACTCACTGAGGCAGCAGCCAGTTGCGACAGTCGTCCACTGCGGCCACGTGAACTTGGAATCACGGCCGTGATGGTCCCTCTCTCCACAACTTCTGGTTTCTCGATCTCTTCTTTAAGTTCCAGCCTCTCCACATCCGCGGTGTTCCAGCGCCCGATGATCCTCCGCTGTCAGCGTCTGCAATGTGGGCTCATCTCCTCCTGGGCCACAAAACACTTCCAGTCCTGGCGTCTGATGCTATTGCTGAAGGACATACTTCGTCTCTGCATGTTGTCAGGCAATGGCATCTCTCCTTCTGGGTTCTACCCATTTGTGGGTGGGGTTACTTTCTGCTGCTCCACCCATTTCTTCTGATCAGACTTGGAGGGCAACAGCTTCTTCTTCGCTTGCACCCATTTCAGGCAGACACTATTCACAGGGAGATGTGGCTTCCTTCCTTTTGGCACCAAATTTCCTCTTTGATGCCCACAAAGGCAGCACCATCCTCGGCTTTCGTGCCAACGGCCAACATCTTCTCGGCAGCCATCTTTAAATCATCAGCAGCCACCATCTTTAACTCTTTCATGGCGGTCAACAATTCACAAATCTTGGGAATCATCTCTGTCAGTCTTGTCGCAGGGCTGCTGGGTTCGATCCTGCCTACTATGCCAAATGTAACAAGGTGGCACAGGGTGGTAGTCATGGGAGAGTCCACTAAGGCACAGTCAGTGAGCACCCCGGCCCCTGGCACATAGAAAGACAGATAAAGTCCAGGTCCTGCAGCACAGTCAGTTACCTCTAGCACACGGTTGCTCCCAGCACTGGAACGGCCTCCTCCAGAAATTCTTCAGTTCCAACATTAACAAACTTTTTAATAGGGATGAGGTAGATGAGGTATATGAGGTAAATGAGGCAAAACTTCCTGCTCTTTCCCTATCAAGCTCTGTCACAGCATCAGCTCCCATCCGGTTCCTGGGAACTGACAGTCCTTTCATGGGCACTTCCACAGTCCTGGTGCTATTTCCACTGCCCAAAGCATGTCCTGCCATGAGCAAGCCTGCCCAGGCTTTGCTCCAGAAACAGGAAATTGCTGTTTTTTGCAGCCTGCTGGGCCAACCCCCTTCCTTTACTTAACCCTTTCTGTCCCTAAGCTAAACACATGCAATAGACAATATACACAGTACACAGCACATTACACTAATACAACGGTAATACATAACATTAGCATACAGGTAAACCCTAGGATCTTGTAAATGGAGTGACTTTCACTAAGCCTGTCTGTGGAAGCTCTATTAACAGCTGTCAAGCTTCTACGAAAAGTGAAACCATGAAAACTATAAAGGTGCTCAACCCAAAGGCTTAGTGAAAGCCAATTAAGGCTATGTGCAAAGAGAAAACTTGAGCCATAGCTAGTGTAGCATGTTTCTTGTGAAGGATACCAGTCTACTTGTATGAGGGTACTGGTGTAAGGCGGTGGTGGGGACCTCATTTGCCTCCTCTTTCCTATATTCTGTGCATGAGTGCCCCATGCGATATCCTGAGGGTTTACCTGTATGCTACTTTTATGTATCACAGTTGTATTAATGTAACGTACTGTGTACTTTGTATAGGACATAGGATATTTGTAGGGACAGAAAGGGTTTAGTAAAGGGAGGGGGTTGGCCCAGCAGGCAGCAAAATGCAGCAATTTCCTCTTTCTGGAGCAGAGCCCAGGTAGGTTTGCCTGTGGCAGGATGTGCTCCACTGACTGGAGCAGGATATACCCCTGGGGAGGGATAAGCCACTGCCGAGGGCTGCCAGGCAGTGGAAATGGGCACAGGACTGTGGAAGTGCCCACTAAAGGACTGTTAGTTCCCAGGAACCGGATGGGAGCTGATGCTGTGAGAGAGCTTAATAGGGAAAGAACAGGAAGTTTTGCCTCATTTACCTCATCTACCACATCCCTATTAAAAAGTTTGCTAACGTTGGATGTTATGGACCTGGTGGTTAGGTGCACCAGGAATGACCTGATAGTTAAACACGGAATCGGGACGAGCTCTGGGGAAATGGGAACTCTGCTGACCGCAAACCCTACCCCTATCAACACAACTAGAAATAGCCGTGGAGCGTGCATGACTCTGCCTAGACGCCTCTTCACAGCCTAAGAGCTAACTACCCCTAAAGAAAGGAAACAAAGCCTCACTTGCCTCAGAGAAATTTCCCCAAAGGTAAAAGCAGCCCCCCACAAGTATTGTCTGTGAGTTAAGAGGAAATCACAAACACAGGATGAAATAGGCTTTAGCAAAGAGAGGCCAGTCTAACTAAACAGATTGAGGATAGAAAAGGGATCTTTGCGGTCAACACAACAAACTACAAAAACCACGCAGAGTGTGCAAAAAATACCCCCGCACCGACTCACGGTGCGGTGGTGCCACTCTGCACCCCCAGAGCTTCCAGCTAGCCAGGCAGTTTCATGAAAGCCAGCTGGACTAGAACTTAGCAAGAAAAACCATAAGAACAAATGGACAAGCCAGAACTTAGCTTTTGCTGGAGTAGTCAGGTCCTCAGAAAGATCCAGGAGAAATCTGAACCAGTACTAGAACATTGACAGCTGGCATGGAGTAATGATCTGAGTGGAGTTAAATAGCGAATCCAGCCTAGCCCTAAACAAGGGCAGGTGGGGAAGGAATCTCAGAACCAGCAGCTCCACTCACAGCCACCAGAGGGAGTCCACGGACAGAACTCACCGAAGTACCATTCATGACCACAGGAGGGAGTTCGAGAACGGAATTCACAACAGTACCCCCCCCCTTGAGGAGGGGTCACCGAACCCTCACCAGAGCCCCCCGGCTGATCAGGACGAGCCAAATGAAAGGCACGAACTAAATCGGCAGCATGGACATCAGAGGCAACAACCCAGGAATTATCCTTCTGACCATAGCCCTTCCATTTGACCAAGTACTGAAGTTTTCGTCTCAAAATACGAGAATCCAAAATCTTCTCCACCACATACTCCAACTCCCCCTCGACCAACACAGGAGCAGGAGGATCAACGGAGGGAACCATAGGCGCCACATATCTCTGCAGCAACGACCTATGGAACACATTATGGATGGCAAAAGAAGCAGGAAGGGCCAAACGAAATGATACAGGATTAAGAATTTCAGAAATCTTATTAGGACCAATGAAACGAGGCTTAAACTTAGGAGAAGAAACCTTCATAGGAACATAACGAGATGATAACCAAACCAAATCCCCAACACGAAGTCGGGGGCCAACACGGCGACGGCGGTTAGCGAAACGTTGAGCCTTCTCTTGGGACAAGGTCAAATTGTCCACCACATGAGTCCAAATTTGCTGCAACCTGTCCACCACAGAATCCACACCAGGACAGTCCGAAGGCTCAACCTGCCCTGAAGAAAAACGAGGATGAAAACCAGAATTACAAAAAAAAGGCGAAACCAAAGTAGCCGAACTGGCCCGATTATTAAGGGCGAACTCAGCCAATGGCAAGAAGGTCACCCAATCATCCTGATCCACAGAAACAAAGCATCTCAGATAGGTTTCCAAAGTCTGATTGGTTCGTTCGGTTTGGCCATTTGTCTGAGGATCGAAAGCCGAAGAAAAAGACAAATCAATGCCCATCTTAGCACAAAAGGAACGCCAAAACCTTGAAACAAACTGGGAACCTCTGTCAGACACGATGTTCTCCGAAATGCCATGCAAACGAACCACATGTTGGAAAAATAATGGAACCAAATCAGAGGAAGAAGGCAATTTAGGCAAGGGTACCAAATGGACAATTTTAGAGAAGTGATCACAAACCACCCAGATGACCGACATCCTTTGAGAAACAGGAAGATCTGAAATAAAATCCATGGAAACATGCGTCCAGGGCCTTTTCGGGACCGGCAAGGGCAGAAGTAACCAACTGGCACGAGAACAGCAGGGCTTAGCCCGAGCACAAGTCCCACAAGACTGCACAAAAGAATGCACATCCCGTGACAAAGAAGGCCACCAAAAGGACCTAGCCACCAAATCTCTGGTACCAAAAATCCCAGGATGACCAGCCAACACCGAACAATGAACCTCAGAGATAACTCTATTTGTCCATCTATCAGGGACAAACAGTTTCTCCGCTGGACAACGGTCAGGTCTATCAGCCTGGAACTCCTGCAGCACCTGCCGCAAATCAGGGGAGATGGCAGACAGAACTACCCCCTCTCTGAGAATACCAGCTGGCTCAGGAACCCCAGGAGAATCAGGCACAAAACTCCTTGAAAGGGCATCAGCCTTCACATTCTTAGAACCCGGAAGGTACGAAACCACAAAATTGAAACAGGAGAAAAACAGCGACCAACGAGCCTGTCTAGGATTCAACCGCTTGGCAGACTCGAGATAAGTCAGATTCTTGTGATCTGTCAAGACCACCACGCGATGCTTGGCTCCTTCAAGCCAATGTCACCACTCCTCGAATGCCCACTTCATAGCCAACAACTTCCGATTGCCAACTTCATAATTACGCTCAGCAGGCGAAAACTTTCTTGAAAAGAAAGCGCACGGCTTCATTACAGAGCAATCAGAACTTCTCTGAGACAAAACAGCCCCTGCTCCAATTTCAGAAGCATCAACCTCGACCTGAAAAAGGAGCGAAACATCTGGCTGACACAACACAGGAGCCGAAGAGAAACGTCGTTTCAACTCCTGAAAAGCCTCAACGGCCGCAGAGGACCAATTCACCACATCAGCACCCTTCTTGGTCAAATCAGTCAACGGCTTAACAACACTAGAAAAATTAGCGATGAAGCGACGGTAAAAATTGGCAAAGCCCAGAAATTTCTGAAGGCTCTTCACAGATGTAGGCCGAGTCCAATCATAAATAGCTTGGACTTTAACAGGATCCATCTCGATAGTAGAAGGGGAAAAAATGAAACCCAAAAAGGAAACCTTCTGAACTCCAAAGAGACACTTAGATCCCTTCACAAACAAGGAATTAGCACGAAGGACCTGGAACACCATTCTGACCTGCTTCACATGGGACTCCCAATCATCCGAAAAGACCAAAATATCATCCAAATATACGATCATGAATCTATCCAGATATTTTCGGAAGATGTCATGCATAAAGGACTGAAACACAGAGGGAGCATTAGAAAGGCCGAATGGCATCACCAGGTACTCAAAATGGCCCTCGGGCGTATTAAATGCTGTTTTCCATTCATCGCCCTGTTTAATACGCACGAGATTATACGCCCCTCGAAGGTCTATCTTGGTGAACCAACTAGCCCCCTTAATCCGAGCAAATAAATCAGACAATAAAGGCAAAGGGTACTGAAATTTGACAGTGATTTTATTAAGAAGGCGGTAATTTATACAAGGTCTCAGAGAACCATCCTTCTTGGCCACAAAAAAGAACCCTGCTCCCAATGGTGACGACGCCGGGTGGATATGCCCTTTCTCCAAGGACTCCTTTATATAACTCCTCATAGCGGCGTGTTCTGGCACAGACAAATTGAAAAGTCGTCCCTTAGGGAACTTGCTACCAGGAATCAAATTAATAGCACAATCACAATCCCTATGAGGAGGTAGGGTACTAGACTTGGGCTCATCAAATACATCCCGGTAATCTGACAAAAACTCAGAGACTTCAGAAGGAGTGGAGGAAGAAATTGACAACAATGAAACATCCCCATGTACCCCTTGACAGCCCCAACTGGACACCGACATTGATTTCCAATCCAATACTGGATTATGGACCTGCAGCCATGGCAAACCCAACACGACCACATCATGCAGATTATGCAACACCAAAAAGCGAATATCCTCCTGATGCGCAGGAGCCATGCACATGGTCAACTGGGTCCAGTACTGAGGCTTATTCTTGGCCAAAGGCGTAGCATCAATTCCCCTCAAAGGAATGGGATGCTGCAAGGGCTCCAAGAAAAAACCACAGCGCCTGGCAAACTCTAAGTCCATCAAATTCAGGGCAGCGCCTGAATCCACAAATGCCATAACAGAATAGGATGACAAAGAGCAAATCAGAGTAATGGACAAAAGAAATTTAGGCTGTACAGTACCAATGGTGACAGACCTAGCGAACCGCTTAGTGCGCTTAGGACAATCAGAGATAGCATGAGTGGAGTCACCACAGTAAAAACACAGCCCATTCTGACATCTATGTTCTTGCCTTTCAGCTCTGGTCAAAGTCCTATCACATTGCATAAGCTCAGGCCTCTGCTCAGAGGATACCGTCAAATGGTGCACAGTTTTGCACTCACGTAAGCGCCGATCGATCTGTATGGCCAAGGACATTGATTCATTCAGATCAGCAGGCGTGGGGAACCCCACCATAACATCCTTAAGGGCTTCAGAAAGACCCTTTCTGAAAATTGCTGCCAGGGCACACTCATTCCACTGAGTAAGCACAGACCATTTTCTAAACTTCTGACAATATACCTCCGCTTCATCCTGACCCTGACACAAAGCCAGCAAAATTTTCTCTGCTTGATCCACAGAATTCGGTTCATCATAAAGCAATCCCAGCGCCAGAAAAAACGCATCTACATTACGCAATGCAGGATCTCCTGGCGCTAGGGCGAATGCCCAGTCTTGAGGGTCGCCACGCAACAAAGAAATAATGATTCTCACTTGCTGAATAGGGTCACCAGAAGAGCGGGGTTTCAGAGCAAGAAACAGTTTACAATTGTTTTTGAAACTCAGAAATTTAGATCTATCCCCAGAAAACAAATCAGGAATTGGAATTCTAGGCTCCAACATAGGATTCTGAACAACATAATCTTGAATGTTTTGTACCCTTGCAGCGAGTTGATCTACACTAGAGGACAGACCTTGAATGTCCATATCCACACCTGAGTTCTGAACCACCCAGAGTTTAAGGGGAAAAGAAAGGCAAAACACACTGCAGAAAAAAAAAATGGTCTCAGAACTTCTCTTTTCCCTCTATTGAGATGCATTAACACTTTGTGGGACAGCTGTACTGTTATGGACCTGGTGGTTAGGTGCACCAGGCATGACCTGATAGTTAAACATGGAATCGGGACGAGCTCTGGGGAAATGGGAACTCTGCTGACCGCAAACCCTACTCCTATCAACACAACTAGAAATAGCCGTGGAGCGTGCCTGACTCTGCCTAGATGCCTCTTCACAACCTAAGAGCTAACTACCCCTAAAGAAAGGAAACAAAGCCTCACTTGCCTCAGAGAAATTTCCCCAAAGGTAAAAGCAGCCCCCCACAAGTATTGACTGTGAGTTAAGAGGAAATCACAAACACAGGATGAAATAGGCTTTAGCAAAGAGAGGCCAGTCTAACTAAACAGATTGAGGATAGAAAAGGGATCTTTGCGGTCAACACAACAAACTACAAAAACCATGCAGAGTGTGCAAAAAATACCCCTGCACCGACTCACGGTGCGGTGGTGCCACTCTGCACCCCCAGAGCTTCCAGCTAGCCAGGCAGTTTCATGAAAGCCAGCTGGACTAGAACTTAGCAAGAAAAACCATAAGAACAAATGAACAAGCCGGAACTTAGCTTTTGCTGGAGTAGTCAGGTCCTCAGAAAGATCCAGGAGAGATCTGAACCAGTACTAGAACATTGACAGCTGGCATGGAGTAATGATCTGAGTGGAGTTAAATAGCGAATCCAGCCTAGCCCTAAACGAGGGCAGGTGGGGAAGGAATCTCAGAACCAGCAGCTCCACTCACAGCCACCAGAGGGAGTCCACGGACAGAACTCACCGAAGTACCATTCATGACCACAGGAGGGAATTCGAGAACGGAATTCACAACAGTTGTAGCTGAAGTGTGGCGTGTGGTGTATCCGAACAATGCCGTTTCAGTGCTGGGAACAACCGTGTGCTAGAGGTAACTAACCCAAGGAGCAAGCCGGGTCAGGACTAAGTGAACTGGTGTTAAGGGGCCATCAGCCCAGTGTGTTTAAAGGGTCCCAGGAACCAAATGGACCAGGATCATATGGACCCACTGTAGGAGAAATTGAGACTTTTAAATTTATTAATCCACCCGAGGTCACGTCTAATCCATCGGCGGCAGTAGACAAAGAAAGTGTACGTTTAATGCACTATGTTGTTTTATTGTTTCAGGAGCCATTATCGTCAGGGACAAACATTTTTTAAGAGGGAGGAGTGTAAGGAGGTGGTGGGGACAGTCATTTGCTTCCTCCTTCTTATACAGTGGGGCAAAAAAGTATTTAGTCATTCAGCAATAGTGCAAGTTCCACCACTTAAAAAGATGAGAGGCGTCTGTAATTTACATCATAGGTAGACCTCAACTATGGGAGACAAACTGAGAAAAAAAAATCCAGAAAATCATATTGTCTGTTTTTTTATCATTTTATTTGCATATTATGGTGGAAAATAAGTATTTGGTCAGAAACAAAATTTCATCTCAATACTTTGTAATATATCCTTTGTTGGCAATGACAGAGGTCAAACGTTTTCTGTAAGTCTTCACAAGGATGCCACACACTGTTGTTGGTATGTTGGCCCATTCCTCCATGCAGATCTCCTCTAGAGCAGTGATGTTTTTGGCTTTTCGCTTGGCAACACGGACTTTCAACTCCCTCCAAAGGTTTTCTATAGGGTTGAGATCTGGAGACTGGCTAGGCCACTCCAGGACCTTGAAATGCTTCTTACGAAGCCACTCCTTCGTTGCCCTGGCGGTGTGCTTTGGATCATTGTCATGTTGAAAGACCCAGCCACGTTTCATCTTCAATGCCCTTGCTGATGGAAGGAGGTTTGCACTCAAAATCTCACGATACATGGCCCCATTCATTCTTTCATGTACCCGGATCAGTCGTCCTGGCCCCTTTGCAGAGAAACAGCCCCAAAGCATGATGTTTCCACCACCATGCTTCACAGTAGGTATGGTGTTTGATGGATGCAACTCAGTATTCTTTTTCCTCCAAACACGACAAGTTGTGTTTCTACCAAACAGTTCCAGTTTGGTTTCATCAGACCATAGGACATTCTCCCAAAACTCCTCTGGATCATCCAAATGCTCTCTAGCAAACTTCAGAATGGATCGGACATGTACTGGCTTAAGCAGTGGGACACGTCTGGCACTGCAGGATCTGAGTCCATGGTGGCGTAGTGTGTTACTTATGGTAGGCCTTGTTACATTGGTCCCAGCTCTCTGCAGTTCATTCACTAGGTCCCCCCGCGTGGTTCTGGGATTTTTGCTCACCGTTCTTGTGATCATTCTGACCCCACGGGGTGGGATTTTGCGTGGAGCCCCAGATCGAGGGAGATTATCAGTGGTCTTGAATGTCTTCCATTTTCTAATTATTGCTCCCACTGTTGATTTCTTCACTCCAAGCTGGTTGGCTATTGCAGATTCAGTCTTCCCAGCCTGGTGCAGGGCTACAATTTTGTTTCTGGTGTCCTTTGACAGCTCTTTGGTCTTCACCATAGTGGAGTTTGGAGTCAGACTGTTTGAGGGTGTGCACAGGTGTCTTTTTATACTGATAACAAGTTTAAACAGGTGCCATTACTACAGGTAATGAGTGGAGGAAAGAGGAGACTCTTAAAGAAGAAGTTACAGGTCTGTGAGAGCCAGAAATCTTGATTGTTTGTTTCTGACCAAATACTTATTTTCCACCATAATATGCAAATAAAATGATAAAATAACAGACAATGTGATTCTCTGGATTTTTATTTCTCAGTTTGTCTCCCATAGTTGAGGTCTAACTATGATGTAAATTACAGACGCCTCTCATCTTTTTAAGTGGTGGAACTTGCACTATTGCTGACTGACTAAATACTTTTTTGCCCCACTGTATAGTGCCGCATGTGATATCCTGAGGGATTTTCCTGGCCTTCAACCTTTAAACTCTTTACAGGGATCTGGACCTACAAAGGGGCCTTGGATTTGAGCAACAGAGTCAGATGCTGACCGGTGGTGCAAGCTGAAGGCAAGAAAGGTTAACACATGGTGTCAAGGTCAAGATGTCCAGTCAGGGATAAAATCATAAAGCAAGCAGTCAAAATACAAGCTGATTTCAGAAAGCAGACAACATCAAGAAGACAACACAAGAACAAGGACTAGAGCTACCAGCCAGGTAAGCAGAACTTATTGACTGGCAGTGGAAGTCAGAGACACAATGCTTTAAATAGCAGACAGTCATATCAGGGCTCCAGAAAGAGGTAATCAAAACCAGGTTATTAACCCCATTGCCCCTTGATTAAGCAGAAAAAGATGTCCCAGGAATAAAACAGGACTCTAGCAGACACATGTCACTCGCACACGCCTGGCACCACCGAGTGGCGAAACAGAAAAAGAAGGGAGCAGGAAGAGGCACAAATGGTACAATAGTGGGAGCTAAGTTTCTGAGTTTGTCATTTATCTATGGCACAGGCATTGCTCTGCTGCACAACTTTTACTTCTTCTGCTTGAGTGCTCTGTTTGCATGCTACTAGAGGCCTTAAAGGATTTATGATACTGACCCCACTCCGCTCTTTTAGACAGTCACCAGTAACCTAGAGCTCAAATATAAAGGGTTTGTACTGTAAGTGGAAAAGATATGGTTTTTCATTACTTGGATCTGTAAACGAATAGCAAACTAACAAATATTCAGCTACCAGCACCCAACTTGTTTCACCAACTTCGGAACCACTGAGAACTGTGATTGGCTGCAGCAGGTAGGTGATTTGAATATGTCATTGTTTTCTGATAATACAATGTTCAAAGTCAATTGACTACAGCAGCCTTTCACATGTCACAGTGGTTCTTCTACTGGTAGAATGGTGACATTACCACTTCCTGCATTAGATCCAGGTAGGTGTCGGTAATTGAGTATCAATTAGTTTATTTTTTACAGATACAAGCTCCTAGAGAGCTTTTCTGCCAGAACAATGTCTTTAAAGAACACAGCACAACACCTTTCTTTTTGTTTTTAGCTTGCATCACTACTCTGTGCAAAGCTGCTGCGTTTATACTTGGTGGCAGAAAGTGACCAGCCCACTAAAAATATTTTATAACCACCACAGGTAAGAGAATACCAGGTGACTGAAGAAACAATTAAGTTTGCTACTGATGTACAGGGTCAGGACATTGCTGATCAGGAGCAGAAAACAGTACTGTTAGGAGCATCAAAAAGTAAAGAATTGGACAAATGGAATTGTTACCGGGGGATGGCATGACGGTGCTAACCACCATTAAAGCAGCCACTAGTAACTTAGTGAACAAACAAATCTAACACATCAAAAATTCCGAAAAAAATAAAATACCTAGTGGTGATGTCCAATATGCTTTTTTTTGAGATGCAACTCAAATTTCACCACTAGGCATTTTTACTAACTTGCGTCACTACCTGTAAGTTTGTTTGATACATTCCTGCCTCAACATTAATAAAATAAATAACAATATGTCTTGTGGAGGAGCTTAACAGAACTAATATTTCTGGCCATTGCCAACAATAAGGTCTGGCTGCCTTGGAAACTAATCTGTAGCCCACCAATTCTTATGAAATGATGCAGATTGGTTGCAGAGTCCATATTAAGATTTTAAACTATTTAACAAAAAATGTTTGGCAAAAATTGTGAAATTTTAGTTGTACTTTGCAGCCAGCAGTTAGCTGGGTTTTATATACTGTAAAGTATTAAGAAAATTGTTAAATATTTCAACGTCTATTTCATAGATAGTTACTTACAACTGGTATTGTATGATGATTTTGCTTAAGAATTAAATATTTTTTTTTTAAATAATTCAGTGTCTTTAACATTTTTTTAAATTTATAAACAATCCTCATATCGTAGTCTTTAAACCATTCTAATTGTCTGTGGTCAAACAAAACAAGAGGCCCAAGAGTAGTGTTTTCTTTCAAAGCACAAGCTTTATATTGTTATGTTGACTCTCAATGACACAGTTATAAAGTAATGTATAGGTTAGACAGTGTCTGATGCTCAGTTTAGTATCATGTTTTTCTACTTAAGGATTGGAGCCATGTAAAATTAGGCTATGTGCACACAGTGCATTTTTGATGCTTTTTTGTGGCATTTTTTCCGCTTGGAAATGGGCCAAAAACGCTATGGAATCCTTATACAAGCTTATTCAATGACAATTCTGAAGTGTTGTGCACATAATCAGAAAATTTCCGTGTGTATTTGCAGTGCGTTTTTTACTGCAGCATGTCAATTCTTTTTGCATTTCTGCAGCATTGAGTCAGTCAAATTTGTAGCAAAAACGCGAATATAAAAAGGTTTGCAAATTTGCTGAGTTTTTGTTTTGCGTTTTACCGGCTTCCTATGGTGTTTCCCACGCTGTCACCTGTGTGACAGCATGAAAAACAGCAGCACAGTGGTTCTTATAGGCGGTAAGGGTATGTTTTCCCATGATCAGTAAATGCTGCGGGCTAGACGCTGCATACATCCACAGCGTCCAACCCACAGCTGCCAGATGTTACAGCATAGTGGGTGGGATTTCAAGAAATCCCATGCCCACTATGCATGCACCAGCGCCCGTGGCTTACCTAGGTAGACGCACATGAGGCGCATCTTTCCAGACTGCAGCATGTCTATTTATCTTCAGAGACTCGAGTCTCCTCAAGATAACTTTCACCCATACAATGTATTGGGTACAGTGATTCTGCACATTTCAATGAACACATGCGGCATCAGTTGTGTTCAAAATTCGACAGTGCTCTGGCCGCAGAAGACATGTGCTGTGTCCAAGCTGTCTAATACTGAACATGTGGGAATACCCTAATGCTACCGCCGGAAAGACCGTTGGTCAGAGCACTGCGGGGTAATGCTGTCAGATGTCAGCTGTGACTGTCACCCGCAGTAACAATAACGCCGGTACTCTCGGTCACTGCGCTGTGGGATCATGCTGTTAGATGTCAGTGTGACCCCGCAGCTGACTGTACATCTATGACTTGCAGTAAAAAGCTTACCGCAGGTCAGCAGGCATGGGCCGATGAGACTACTGCTCCCATCGAGCTACATCTGCTGCTACTGATAACAGTGACAGCAAGAGCCGCTGATGAGAGATGTAGTCTCATTTGCCGGTGTCTGTGCTCACAATTAAAAAAAAAAGTTAAATTACATTAGCATTCAAATAAAAATAAAAACCCATTATACTTACCTAACTCCAAATCCCCAACACCTTCATCTCAGAGAAATAATATAAAATAATAAACATATTCTCACCTGTTTGCCATAGTCCAGGTAATCATGAGTGTCCCACGATGATCTCAAGTGTAGAGCAGTCACATTGGGAGATGTGAATGCTCTACCTGGCTGCCGGCGATACACTGACAGGAGGTAATCATTCTTGCAGTGTATCACTGAGCTGCTGTGAGAGTTCACCAGAGTTCATTAGCTCTGATGCTCTCACTTACGGCACCGCTGCGTGAGAACTTACCCACGGTGAACTCTGCGGCTCAGTGATACACTGCGGGAGCAATTACCTCCTGTTAGTGTATTGCTGGCTCTCTGTTATGGTTCTCAATGGCAAGAGAACATAGCCCAGCAAACATAAGAACTAGCTCTTGGAAGGAGTGAAACTAAACTGACCATGAACTAAGCCTGCCGCACAACTAACAGTAGCCGGGTAGCGTAGCCTGCGTTTTATCCCTAGACGCCCAGCGCCGGCCGGAGGACTAACTAATCCTGGCAGAGGAAAATATAGTCCTGGCTCACCTCTAGAGAAATTTCCCCGAAAGGCAGACAGAGGCCCCCACAAATATTGGCGGTGATTTTAGATGAAATGACAAACGTAGTATGAAAATAGGTTTAGCAAAATTGAGGTCCGCTTACTAGATAGCAGGAAGACAGAAAGGGCACTTTCATGGTCAGCTGAAAACCCTATCAAAACACCATCCTGAAATTACTTTAAGACTCTAGTATTAACTCATAACATCAGAGTGGCAATTTCAGATCACAAGAGCTTTCCAGACACAGAAACGAAACTACAGCTGTGAACTGGAACAAAATGCAAAAACAAACAAGGACTAAAGTCCAACTTAGCTGGGAGTTGTCTAGCAGCAGGAACATGCACAGAAAGGCTTCTGATTACAATGTTGACCGGCATGGAAGTGACAGAGGAGCAAGGCTAAATAGCGACTCCCACATCCTGATGGAAACAGGTGAACAGAGAGGATGATGCACACCAGTTGAACTAGATTCAGCAAAGTGAGGCCCAATAGTCTAGATAGCAGAAAATAGATAGTGGACTATGCGGTTAGCAGAAAACCCTACAAAACATCCACGCTGAACATTCAAGAACCCCCACATCGACTGACGGTGTGGATGGAGAATATCAGCCCCCTAGAGCTTCCAGCGAGTCAAACATCAAATGTAAAGCAAGCTGGACAAAAACACTGAATAATGCAAACGATCCAAATTGTACAAAAAAGACTTAGCTTTTCTTGCATGAGGCAGACTGAAAGGAATCCAGAGGAGACCAAATAGGTCTGGATACAACGATGCCAGGCAAGAGACTGAGTCCAGAGGAGACTCAAATAGGAAACACCCGCTGCTTAACGACACAGCTGGAGCTCAGGCCTGCAACAAGACATACCTAACACAATACCGTTAGTGACCACCAGAGGGAGCCCAGAAACACAGTTCACAACAGTACCCCCCCTTTGAAGAGGGGTCACCGAACCCTCACCAAGACCCCCAGGGCGATCAGGATGAGCAGCGTGAAAGGCATGAACCAAATCAGCCGCATGAACATCAGAGGCGACAACCCAGGAATTATCCTCCTGACCATAGCCTTTCCACTTAACTAAATACTGGAGTTTCCATCTAGAGATACGAGAATCCAGAATCTTCTCCACCACGTACTCCAACTCGCCCTCAACCAAAACCGGGGCAGGAGGCTCAACAGCAGGAACCATAGGCACCACGTACCGCCGCAACAAGGACCTATGGAACACATTATGAATAGCAAAAGACGCTGGAAGGTCCAAGCGAAAAGACACCGGGTTAAGGATTTCCAAAATCTTATAAGGACCGATAAAGCGAGGCTTGAACTTAGGAGAGGAGACTTTCAAAGGAACATGCCGAGAAGACAACCAAACCAAATCCCCAACACGAAGTCGGGGACCCACACCGCGGCGGCGGTTGGCAAACCGCTGGGCCTTGTCTTGTGACAATTTCAAATTGTCCACCACATGGTTCCAAATCCGCTGCAACCTATCCACCACAGAATCAACCCCAGGACAGTCAGAAGGTTCAACCTGACCCGAGGAGAAACGAGGATGAAAACCAGAGTTGCAGAAAAAGGCTGAAACCAAGGTGGCAGAACTAGCCCGATTATTAAGGGCAAACTCGGCCAGTGGCAAAAAGGTAACCCAGTCGTCCTGATCAGCAGAAACAAAACATCTCAAATAAGTCTCTAACGTCTGATTAGTTCGCTCGGTCTGGCCATTAGTCTGAGGATGAAAAGCTGACGAAAAAGACAAATCAATACCCATCTTAGCACAAAAGGATCGCCAGAATCTGGACACAAACTGGGATCCTCTGTCAGATACAATATTCTCAGGGATGCCATGCAAACGAACCACATTCTGAAAGAACAAATGCACCAAATCAGAGGAGGAAGGCAACTTAGGCAAGGGCACCAAATGGACCATTTTAGAAAAACGATCGCACACCACCCAGATGACAGACATCTTCCGAGACACCGGAAGATCCGAAATGAAATCCATGGAAATGTGCGTCAAAGGCCTCTTCGGGATAGGCAAGGGCAAAGCAACCTGCTGGCACGAGAACAGCAAGGCTTAGCCCGAGCACATATCCCACAGGACTGCACAAAAGAACGCACATCCCGCGACAAGGAAGGCCACCAAAAGGACCTGGCCACCAAATCTCTGGTACCGAAAATCCCAGGATGTCCCACCAACACCGAAGAATGAACCTCAGAAATAACTCTGTTGGTCCATCCATCAGGGACAAACAATCTCTCTGGTGGACAACGATCAGGCCTATCAGCCTGAAATTTTTGCAGCCCTCGTCGCAAATCTGGGGAAATGGCAGACAAAATTACTCCCTCTCTGAGAATACCAGCCGGCTCAGAGACTCCCGGAGAATCAGGCACAAAACTCCTAGAAAGTGCATCAGCCTTCACGTTCTTCGAACCAGGCAGGTACGAGACCACAAAGTCAAAACGGGAGAAAAACAACAACCAACGGGCCTGTCTAGGATTCAGGCGCTTGGCAGACTCGAGGTAAATCAGATTTTTATGATCAGTCAAGACCACCACACGATGTCTAGCTCCCTCGAGCCAATGTCGCCACTCCTCAAATGCCCACTTCATGGCCAACAACTCCCGATTACCAACATCGTAGTTCCGCTCAGCAGGCGAAAATTTCCTTGAAAAGAAGGCGCATGGCTTCATCACGGAGCCATCAGAACTTTTTTGCGACAAAACAGCCCCTGCACCAATTTCAGAAGCATCAACTTCAACCTGGAAGGGAAGAGAGACATCCGGCTGGCACAAGACTGGAGCTGAAGTAAACCGACGCTTCAGCTCCTGAAAGGCCTCCACGGCCGCAGGAGACCAATTCGCAATATCAGAACCCTTCTTGGTCATATCCGTCAAAGGTTTAACCACGCTGGAGAAATTAGCGATAAAACGACAGTAAAAATTAGCAAAGCCCAAGAACTTCTGCAGGCTCTTAACAGACGTGGGCTGAGTCCAGTCATGAATGGCACGGACCTTAACTGGGTCCATCTCCACAGTAGAAGGGGAAAAAATAAAACCCAAAAAAGAAACCTTCTGTACCCCAAAGATACATTTTGAGCCCTTCACAAATAGAGCATTCTCCCGCAAAACCTGAAACACCATCCTGACCTGGTTCACATGGGACTCCCAATCATCAGAAAAAAACAAAATATCATCCAGATAAATAATCATAAATTTATCCAGATATTTCCGGAAGATGTCATGCATGAAGGACTGAAACACAGAAGGAGCATTAGATAATCCGAAAGGCATCACCAGGTAATCAAAATGACCCTCAGGCGTATTATATGCCGTTTTCCATTCATCTCCCTGCTTTATGCGCACAAGGTTATACGCACCACGAAGATCTATCTTGGTGAACCAACTGGATCCCTTAATCCGAGCAAACAAATCAGACAACAATGGCAAAGGATACTGAAATTTAACAGTGATCTTATTCAGAAGACGATAATCAATACAAGGTCTCAGAGACTCGTCTTTCTTGCCCACAAAAAAGAATCCTGCACCAAGAGGGGACGAGGATGGACGAATATGTCCCTTCTCCAAAGACTCCTTTATATAACTCCGCATCGCGGCATGCTCTGGCACAGATAAATTAAAGAGTCGTCCCTTAGGAAACTTACTACCAGGAATCAAATCTATAGCACAATCACAGTCCCTATGAGGAGGAAGGGCACTGGACCTGGCCTCATTAAATACATCCTGAAAGTCTGACAAAAACTCAGGGATCTCAGAAGGAGTAGAAGAAGCAATAGACACCAATGGAGAATCGCCATGAATCCCTTGACACCCCCAACTAGACACAGTCATAGCTTTCCAATCTAAAACTGGATTATGGGCCTGTAACCATGGCAGACCCAAAACGACAACATCATGCATTTTATGCAGTACCAAAAAACGAATCACCTCCTGATGTACAGGAGTCATGCACATGGTCACCTGCGTCCAATACTGAGGTTTTTTCTCTGCCAATGGCGTAGAATCAATTCCTCTAAGAGGAATAGGATTTTCCAAAGGCTCCAGGACAAAACCACAGCGCTTGGCAAACGACAAATCCATCAGACTTAAAGCAGCACCAGAATCCACAAAAGCCATAACTGAGTAAGAAGATAATGAACAAATTAAAGTCACAGACAAAATAAACTTAGGCTGAAAAGTACCAATGGCGACAGGATTAACTTTTTTCTTTAAACGTTTAGAGCATGCTGAGATAACATGTGTTGAATCACCACAGTAGAAACACAACCCATTTTGACGTCTATGATTTTGTCGCTCGGCTCTGGTCAGAATTCTGTCACATTGCATAGAATCAGGTGACCGTTCAGACAGCACCGCCAAAGGATTATCAGATTTGCGCTCCCGCAAACGTCGATCAATTTGAATGGCTAGAGCCATTGAATCATTTAGACCTGTAGGGATAGGAAACCCCACCATCACATCTTTAATGGCTTCAGAAAGACCATTTCTGAAATTTGCGGCCAGTGCACACTCATTCCATTGAGTAAGCACGGACCATTTCCGAAATTTTTGGCAATATACCTCAGCTTCGTCCTGACCCTGAGAGATAACCAGCAACATTTTTTCAGCCTGATTTTCAAGATTAGGCTCCTCATAAAGCAAACCAAGTGCCAGAAAAAACGCATCAACATTCACCAATGCAGGATCTCCTGGCGCCAGAGAGAAGGCCCAATCCTGAGGGTCGCCGCGCAAGAAGGAAATAACAATCTTAACTTGCTGAGCGGAATCACCAGAGGAACGAGGTTTCAGAGACAGAAACAATTTACAATTATTCCTAAAATTCAGGAATTTAGATCTATCTCCAAAAAACGGCTCAGGAATAGGTATTTTTGGTTCAGACATAGGTCTATGGATAACAAAATCCTGAATGCTTTGCACCCTAGCAGCAAGCTGATCCACACTAGAAGTCAAAGTCTGGACATTCATATCTGCAGCAGAGTTTCAGACACTCAGAGAAAAAGGGGATGGAAGAAGCTAGGCAAACTACAGCAAAAAAAAAAAAAACAACAAAAAAAACCTCAGAACTTCTTTTTAATCCCGCTTCTGCGATGCATTAAACATTTTCTTTTGGCCCTGCATTCTGTTATGATCCCAATGGCAGAGGATCTCTGATATTCCAGCAAGATAGCAAAAAATATAAATACTGCTCTAGGGAAGTGGAAACTGGGCTAACCGCATACCTGATCCTGACACAAACAACTAAAAGTAGCCGGTGAACGTGCCTACGTTGGTTCTAGACGTCTCGAGCCAGCCGGAGAACTGACTACCCCTAAAGGGAAAAAATAAGACCTCGCTTGCCTCCAGAGAAATTGAACCCCAAAGATATAGAAAGCCCCCAACAAATAATAACGGTGAGGCAAGAGGAAAACACAAACGTAGAGATGAACTAGATTCAGCAAAGTGAGGCCCAATAGTCTAGATAGCAGAAAATAGATAGTGGACTATGCGGTTAGCAGAAAACCCTACAAAACATCCATGCTGAACATTCAAGAACCCACACATCGACTGACGGTGTGGAGGGAGAATATCAGCCCCCTAGAGCTTCCAGCGAGTCAAACATCAAATGTAAAGCAAGCTGGACAAAAACACTGAATAATGCAAACGATCCAAATTGTACAAAAAAGACTTAGCTTTTCTTGCATGAGGCAGACTGAAAGTAATCCGGAGGAGACCAAATAGGTCTGGATACAACGATGCCAGGCAAGAGACTGAGTCCAGAGGAGACTCAAATAGGAAACACCCGCTGCTTAACGACACAGCTGGAGCTCAGGCCTGCAACAAGACATACCTAACACAATACCATTAGTGACCACCAGAGGGAGCCCAGAAACACAGTTCACAACAGGTTACTATTGGATAGGTGTCTTATAGATGCCTCTCCATTACTAACCTGTGGGCTTGATGTCACCTGACAATACAAAGGTGACATCAACCCCTCAAATATGAACCCAACTTGCCACTGCTAAAGGGCAAGTGGGAAGAGCGAGGCTAAGTGCCAGAATTGGCACATCTACAGTAATAGATGCAGCTTTTCTGGGGTGGCTGAGAGCTGATGATTTTAGCATGGGGGGGGCCAGTATCCATGGCCCCTTCCTGGGCTATTAATATCATCCCACAGCTGTCTGCATAGCCTTTGCTGGTTATTAATTATAGGGGGACTCCACATCATTTTTATTTTTGGGGTCCCCATTTAAATAGCCAATAAAGCCTAAGTTCACAGCTGTGAGCTGATAATAGCCTGGGAAGCTGCATGGGTTTTACCCCCTTCCCAGGCTATAAACATCGGCCCTCAGCTGTCGACTTTCCCTCTGCTGGTTATTAAAATTACATGTGAGCCCAGGCAATTTTTTTTTCTTTTTTTTTCTTTAGTTGCTGTCTGGTTACAGCCTATGTACTTTTGCTCTGTTAATGCTCCTACATAGGCTGGTGACAATGTGTGTTTGTGTGTGTGTAAGTTTGCGTGTGTTTTTGTGTGTGTTTGTGTTTAGTTATCGGCTTAGTAGTGAGGGTGTCGGGCTGACACCTTTTCATTCCTAAACCTAGGGCTAGGTGTCAATGACAGCTGCTGACACTAAGGGTACCGTCACACAGTGCAATTTTGATCGCTACAACGGCACGATTCGTGACGTTCCAGCGATGCATTTACGATATCGCTGTGTATGACACACTACTGCGATCCGGATCCCCGCTGAGAATCGTACGTCGTAGCAGATCGTTTGAAACTTTCTTTCATCGTCTAGTGTCCCGCTGTGGCGGCATGATTGCATTGTGTGACACAGGTTGTATACGATGTGCGCACAGTAACCAATGGCTTCTACATCGCAAATACGTCATGAAATTATCGCTCCAGCGCCGTGTATTGCAACGTGTGACCGCTGGAGCGATACTTATACGACGCTGCAACGTCACGAATCGTGCCGTCGTAGCGATGAAAATGGCACTGTGTGACGGTACCCTAATAATAATAATAATTATTGTAATGTAATCCCATTATTCTGATGCCACTGCATCAGCATGAAAAATGTGGAGTTGAAGCAAGAAATTACATCACAAAACTTCTTCTTTATTTAGCTCAAAAAGCCTTCATTACTGTACAAAAATGCCTGCAAAAACGAGTACAAAAATGCACCAAAAACGTGGCAAAAATGTGCATTTCTGCTTCAGCATTTCTCCTGCCAAGAGATGCAGAAACCTTGCAGAAATTTCTGCAAACAAATACTCAACGTGGGCACATAGCCTTATTATGCCTGACATAATTTATAAACTACAGTCATTTTCCTAGAAATCTATACAAGGTATTTTACAATACTTAGTGTTAATTACAGAGAAGGGATAATGATATTTTACTAGGAAAAAAAAGACAGATTTTAATGTCAGCAGAACTGATTCATCTCCTGGAATTTACTGTTCTGCGTTTAAATCAAATGAACTTGCTGTGTGTGCACATCTGTGAAGACTCTCTAATCCATCTACTGAACAAATGAACATAGAGAGATTCCTGCCATTTGTCAGGAAAAAAATTGAAAGCAAATAATTATTTTGTTCCCATAACAAAATATCACCCTGTTCTGGAGTTTATTATCCAAAGTAAAGGTAATCCACCCAGCATATTATAGGGGCTCTAAATAACTCCATCAAAAGACAAAACAATCATCTAGTGCCAGATCAACCTGTAGACACACACATATAGCTTACACAGTTTAATTCCAAAATAAAAAATTTAAACTGTAAAGGAACCCATGTACACGATAAATAAATCACGCAAAACAACAAATATGCCAAAAAATACAAAAATAAATACAATCACATTACTTACACACTAGGAAGCTTCTTAAACCTTTCAGACCGTAAAGTAAGTTGTCTGATTTTAATCCGATTTAAGAATCAAAATTGCCCAATTAAGCTAATGTGTCCATGAAGAAAGAAGACAGCCTTCCATGTTATATCCTAGTCTTGTTTATATTTTACGGTCTAATGGATAGGATAAGCATGGAAACTTTTTTGGGGGGAATAATACAAAAACAGATGCCACACTGATGGTAAAAATGGCTACAAAAACTGATGAAAATCTATCCTTTATTTGCATACACAAAAAAAGAAAGAAAAAAGAAAACAAGAATTACAGCATATCTGGTTTTAAATATTTAGAAAACAAAAAGAAATTCAAATTCAGTTCCATGTTCTTAAATGTCAGCTACAGTAGTATCATCAGTTCTTCTTATCCTTAAAATATGGGTTAATGTAGTGACTAGAGCTGGGGCACATCCATGGATATTAGACTTTTAACCATTAGCGACTGAGACAGTTTTGATCTTAATGACCAATCCAAATGTTACAATTCTCACCAGTGTCAATTTGTGTGGTAATAACTCTGGAACGCTTGATTGGATCTCACTGATTCTGAGACTGTTTTTTTCATGACATATTGTACTTCATGACAGTGTTAAAAATTTTCCATATGACTTGCAATTATTTATGAAACAAATTGAAATTTGGTGACAATTTTGCAATTTTCAAACTTTTAATTTTTTGTGTCCTTAAATCAGAGAGTTACACTCACCGGCCACTTTATTAGGTACACCATGCTAGTAACGGGTTGGACCCCCTTTTGCCTTCAGAACTGCCTCAATTCTTCGTGGCATAGATTCAACAAGGTGCTGGAAGCATTCCTCAGAGATTTTGGTCCATATTGACATGATGGCATAGCACAGTTGCCGCAGATTTGTCGGCTGCACATCCCAAAGATGCTCCATACAAGGCAGGATGGATCCATGCTTTCATGTTGTTTACGCCAAATTCTGACCCTACCATCCGAATGTCGCAGCAGAAATCGAGACTCATCAGACCAAGCAACGTTTTTCCAATCTTCTACTGTCCAATTTCGATGAGCTTGTACAAATTGTAGCCTCAGTTTCCTGTTCTTAGCTGAAAGGAGTGGTATCCGTTGTGGTCTTCTGCTGCTGTAGCCCATCTGCCTCAAAGTTCGACGCACTGTGCATTCAGAGATGCTCTTAGGCCTACCTTGGTTGTAACGGGTGGCGATTTGAGTCACTGTTGCCTTTCTATCAGCTCGAACCAGTCTGCCCATTCTCCTCTGACCTCTGGCATCAACAAGGCATTTCCGCCCACAGAACTGCCGCTCACTGGATTTTTTTTCTTTTTCGGACCATTCTCTGTAAACCCTAGAGATGGTTGTGCGTGAAAATCCCAGTAGATCAGCAGTTTCTGAAATACTCAGACCAGCCCTTCTGGCACCAACAACCATGCCACGTTCAAAGGCACTCAAATCACCTTTCTTCCCCATACTGATGCTCGGTTTGAACTGCAGGAGATTGTCTTGACCATGTCTACATGCCTAAATGCACTGAGTTGCCGCCATGTGATTGGCTGATTAGAAATTAAGTGTTAACAAGAAGTTGGACAGGTGTACCTAATAAAGTGGCCGGTGAGTGTATGTCACACAAAATAGTTCCTAAATAACATTTCTCACATGTTTACTTTCCATCACCACAATTTTGGAAACATTATTTTTTGTTAGAAAGTTAAAAGAGTTAAAAGTTGACCAGCTATTTCTCATTTTTCCAATAAAATTTACAAAACCATTTTTTTAGGGACCACTTCACATTTGAAGTGACTTTGAGGGTCAGAAAATGTCCAAAAGTGATAACATTTCAAAAACTACACCTCTCAAGGTGTTCAAAAGCACATTCAAGAAGTTTATTAATCCTTCAGGTGCTTCACGAGAACTGAAACAATGTGGAAGGAAAAAATGAACATTTACTTTTTTTCACAAAAATCTAACTTTTACCCAAACTTTTTTTGTTTTCACAAGGATAAAAAGAGAAAATTGACCCCAAAAAGTATTGTGCAATATCTCCTGAGTATGCCAATACCACATACAGTATGTGGAGGAAATCCACTGTTCGGGTGCATGGCAGGGTTCAGAAAGGAAGGAGCACCGTTTGAGTTTTTGAATGTAAAATTGCCTGGAATCAAGCAAGGATGCCATGTCGCGATTGGAGAGCCCCTGATGTGCCTAAATGGTGAAAAAAACCACGAGTGACCCCATTTTGGAAACCACACCTCTCAGGGATTTTATCCAGGGGTATAGTGAGCATTTTTACCTCACAGGTATGACTCAGAATTTAATATTAGGTTGTTATTTTGAATATGTCGTCATTATTGTTATGCGAAAGTGCTCGCTTCTTGTTTTTGCATCAGGTGCACGGTTATGCATCGAGTGTCGCAGGTGCTCGTGTTACATGCTCGAGTCCCTGCACTGCAAGTTTTGCAGCTGTCAGACACCCAAAAGAAAACATGCGGGAATCTGCGGTACTCCATGCATATGCGAGCAGCCAATGCAAACTCAAGTAGCGAGCATTTGTGCTCAACAGTAGTCATCATATCATCATAATTTTCTTCACTTTTGAAGAAAACCCTATTCTAACTCCAACCCTAACACAACCCTAACCCTAACACGACCGTAACCACAACACTAACTCTAAGGCCAGGGTCAGACCTAGCGTATAAAAATACAGTCCGTTTTTTACGGCCGAGATATGCAGAAAAGTTCCTGAACAGTGATCCGTATTCAATGTGAGGATGCGATTTTTTCTCCAAAAAGTATCCGTATGTCATCCGTATGGAATCTGTACGGCGAGATTTTCTCACTGGCTTGCAAAATGGACATATCATGGATCCATGGGCTCAAATATTCGTGAAAACATATATACAGTATGTACATATATATATATATATTTATGTCAGTGAGACACACATATACCGTATATACTCGAGTATAAGTCGACCCGAGTATAAGCCGACCCCCTAATTTTGCCACAAAAAACTGGGAAAACTTATTGACTCGAGTATAAGCCTAGGGTGGAAAATACAGCAGCTACCGGTGAATTTCAAAAATAAAAATAGATGCTCCATACCGTTCATTATTGCCCCAAAGGAGGTTCCATATAAAGCTGTGCCATATATAATGCTCCATACCGTTGATTATTGCCCCATAGATGCTCCATATATAGCTGTGCCATATAGAATGCTCTGCACCGTTCATTATGGCCCCATAGATGCTCCTTATAAAGCTGTGCCATATATAATGCTCTGCACCATTCATTATGGCCCCATAGATGCCCCATATACAATGCTCTGCACCGTTCATTATGGCCCCATAGATGCTCCTTATAAAGCAGTGCCATATATGCTCTGCACTGTTCATTGTTGCCCCATAGATGTGCCATATAAATCTGTGCCATATATAATGCTCTGCACCGTTGCCCCATAGATGTGCCATATAAATCTGTGCCATATATAGTGCTCTGCACCGTTGCCCCATAGATGTGCCATATAAATCTGTGCCATATATAATGCTCTGCACCGTTGCCCCATAGATGTGCCATATAAATCTGTGCCATATATAGTGCTCTGCACCGTTGCCCCATAGATGTGCCATATAAAGCAGTGCCATATATAGTGCTCTGCACCGTTGCCCCATAGATGTGCCATATAAATCTGTGCCATATATAGTGCTCTGCACCATTGCCCCATAGATACTCCACATAAATCTGTGCCATATATAACGCTGCTGCTGCAATAAAAAAAAAAAACACATACTCACCTCTCTTGCTTGCAGCTCCTCAGCGTCCCGTCCCGGCGTCTCTCCGCACTGACTGATCAGGCAGAGGGCGGCGCGCACACTATATGCGTCATCGCGCCCTCTGACCTGAACAGTCAGAACAAGAGGACGCGAAGACAGAGCGGCGCCCGGCGGGTGGAACGTGGACAGGTGAATATAAAATACTCACCTAGTCCCAGCGATCCTGACGCTCCCCCTACCTGTCACACTGTCTTCGGGTGCCGCAGCTCTTCCTCTGTCAGCGGTCACCGGCACCACTGATTAGAGAAATGAATATGCGGCTCTGCCCCTATGGGAGTGGAGTCCATAATCATTTCTCTAATGAGCGGTCCCACATGACCGCTGAACAGGGGAAGAGCTGCGGCACCCGAAGACAGTGTGACAGGCAGGGGGAGCGCCAGGATCGCCGGGACTAGGTGAGTATGCCTCAGCGACCTCTCCCCCTCACCCGCTGACCCTGCCACAGACCGTGACTCGAGTATAAGCCAAGAGGGGCACTTTCAGCCCAAAAATTTGGGCTGAAAATCTCGGCTTATACTCGAGTATATACGGTATATATTTATATTAAATACAGAGCTAGATAGCTTAAAAGACGGTAATTCAATTGCCGGCTTTTGCTAACTCCTTACCAAACCCGACAGGATATGAGACATGGTTTACATACAGTAAACCATTTCATATCCGTTATATTTTTACATATTCCTCTCTAATAATTTTAGTAGTTTGTGTGTGCAAAATTTGGGAGCTCTAGGTGTTAAAATAAAGGGTTAAATCACAGAAAAAACTGGCGCTGGCTACCGCACAATTTTCTCTGCCAGAGTGGGAAAGCCAGTGACTGAGGGCAGATATTAATAGCCTAGAGAGGGACCATGGTTATGGCCCCCCTGGCTAAAGACATCTGCCCCCAGCCATCCCAGAAAAGGCACATCTGTAAGATGCACCTAATCTGGCACTTAGCCACTCTCTTCCCACTCTCAAGTAGCGGTGGGATATGAGGTACTAAGGGGTTAATGTCACCTTGCTAATGTAAGGTGACATTAAGCCTGGTTAATAATGGAGAGATGTCAATAAGACACCTATCCATTATTAATCCAATAGTAGATTATACACAGTATACCCTTATTTAATCCTCGAAATTACACCTCTGATATATATATCTTCCCAAAATTACAAATAAACTGGTAGTTAGGGTGTACTGTGAGAGCAACAGTAAAAACCACTGTGGTGAAGAACCCAAATACCGAACCACCATGGAACAAGGAAATCACCAGAAAGTCTTAAAGCTTAGGAATCTTTGTAATAAGCCTTTATTTATAGAAATGGCAACAATATATAAAAAATATACATAAAATAATATGTAAAAAGATAATATAAATACACTGCAAGGACAGGATTACATAATACCCATACTCAAAAGAGTACCCCCAATACAGGAAAAATCCTTATATTTTCTTTTTTAGTTGTGTACGTAATATGGTGCACCCGCAGGTTCAGGACCAAATATAACCCCCAGGTATATATAAAAGTGATACCGCTGTGGTATTACATTGTTGTGTATGGTTATTTGCCTACAGACCTTATATAGGTCTATGCACTGAGGCACTTTATAATAAGTGTGTTGTCATTTCTTACAATTTTTTTTTATAGTGCACAACCCCTTTTTTGGCACATTTGGCACTTTTTTCACAAATGCTATTGAGCTTTTTTCACAAATGCTATTGAACTTTTTTTATGTAATCCTCACATATATAGTGTTTTAATATTTGTAATTGTTATACACGTTCCTTATATGGCTATTGCACTTTATATTCTTTGCACCTTATTACGTACACAACTAAAAAAGAAAATATAAGGATTTTTCCTGTATTGGGGGTACTCTTTTGAGTATGGGTATAATGTAATCCTGTCCTTGCGGTGTATTTATATTATCTTTTTACATATTGTTTTATATATATTTTTTATATATTGTTGCCATTTCTATAAATAAAGGCTTATTACAAAGATTCCTAAGCTTTAAGACTTTCTGGTGATTTCCTTGTTCCATGGTGGTTCGGTATTTGGGTTAATCCAATAGTAGTAAAGGGTTAATAATACACAAACACATTATGAATAAATTATTTTAATGAAATAAATAAACACATGGGGGTTTAGTATCTTTATTGTAAGCTCAGTCCACCTGAAGACCCTCGTTCTTCTGAAAAAAAAGGAAAATAAAAAAGCAACAATATCCCATACCTGCCCACTGTACAGTCATGTCCCACAATGTAAATCCATCTGAAGGGGTTAAATACATTTACAACAAGGAGCCTGCAAATGCAGCTGCTCATGGCTGCAAAAGATTGGGGAATGAATGGAATGCATGGAACATAGCTTTGTTGACTTGCTGCGCCCCTTGGTGGCATGAACTCATATGAATTGTAGCGTGAGAAAATATTCCGAAAAATTCCCATGCTACAGTTTATATGAGTTTATGCCACCAGGGGGCGCAGCTTCTATGACGGCACCGCAAGTCAACGAAGCTACGTTCGCTGCATTCCATTCATTCCCCAATCTTTTACAGCCATGAGCAGCTGCATTAGCAGGCTCCTGGTTGTAAATGTATTTGCGTATTTCTCGCAAGTCACACGCATGGTCCGTGTGTAATCCGTATTTTTCTCGCCCCCATAGACTTTTATTGGCATATTTTTGGAGGAATGCTCTGACATTCGCAGCATACTGTGATTTTTAAAGCCCGTAAATTGTGGCCGAGAAATATACAGCTAATGGAAGCTGCCCCATAGAGAAACATTGGTCTGTGTGCAATGCATTGTTTTTGTGCCTCTCCCTCATCTGTATTTCTCTCTAGTGTGACGCCGGCCTTACCCTAACCCTACTCTAACCTAACCCTGATAGCAAAAAATGGAAAAAGTAATAAAAAATTATTTTATAATTTTTATCTAACTTAGAGGGTGACAAGGGGGCATTTGACTTACTATTTTTTTATTTTGATCATTGTGATAGACCCTATCACAGTGATCAAAAGGAACCAATAGGAAAAATTCCCTCATTGTTGCCAAGTACCAGCCATCAGATCTCAACGGGTGTACCCTCAATTTTTTTTCCAGGAAGATGATGGGGAGGGCCATGGGACAAAGCAGGAGAGCCCGGATATGATGGAGGTATCAGGAGAGCTCGGGGGGCCCCATTTGTCTCTTCTTTGATATGTTACATCATATCAAAGGATAGAGAAATTAATTTTAATTTGGACCTTTTTGTGATTGTCGTTATTCGGTGAATAATGACAATCACATGACAGGGAACCATAAAAACCTTCACAGATCATGTTTCCCAGAGATTTTACGTTGCTAGGAGGTGCTACAGACTTATTTCTCAGTGCCGTTAAAAAGAGGCACTGAAGAATAAGTACCCTAAACTATTGCCGTTAAAAGGCGTATCGGTGGTTGTTAAGGGGTTAGTAGCTAAATCTGCAAGTGAAAAATCTGTAGCAATTTGTACACATTTTGTTGCCAAATTCCTGCAACTTAAGCTCACATTTCAAATTTGACATTGCAAATAGTGAAATACCCAGTAAAAATGTGCAGCATAAATTGACATATTATGGATTTAAAATCAATCTATGCAGTGCATTTTTTGCAATGTGTAGATGAGATTTTGAAATCTCTTTCGCAATGCTGGTACTGCTACATGTTTACAGTATATATAAACTTTTTTTGTTTGTAAAGATTGCCATGAATTTAACACCTTCACCCTGAAAACTGTTTTCACCTTTGTGACCTGGAAAAACTTAAGAATTATGACCAGTGTCAATTTATGTGGTAATAACTCTGGAATGCTTCAACTGATTCTGTCAATTCTGAGACTATTTCTCATGATATATTGTACTTCATGATAGTAGTAACAATTATTTAATATGACTAGCATTTATTTGTGAAAATATCGGAAATTTACCCATAATTTGGAAAATTTTGCAATTTTCAAAATGTAATTCTTATGCCCTTAAACCAGATAGTTATGGCCATAAAATAGTTAATAAATAACATTTTCCACATGTCTACTGTATGTCAGCACAATTTTTGAAACAAAGTATTTTTCTTAGGAAGTTATAAGAGTTAAAAGTTGATCAGTAATTTCTAATTTTCCAACATTTACAAATTCATTTTTTTAGGAACCACATTCACATTTGAAGTGACTTTAACAGGCCCATGCCAAGTTAATATAAATATGCCATATTCTGAGTATACTTCTAGATCTGGTTTGTGTGAGAGTTACTCAAGATGAAATAATTCGAGCCCAGGTATTGATAGAGATATAAAAGTTACATATTCTGAATGTCCACAGTTAGATGTATGACCTACTGAAATCTCTAGGATCCAAACCCAACAAAATTCAAGGAACAGATTTCTCTGTAAGCAGGTCATGTATCCACTTCATGTTTATACTTAAATGAACCCCCATGTCATGCTGAGCATAATGATAATTTTGTCTTTCTTCTACGATGTTCATCCTAAGAGATATGGATAATAGCAGGGTTTCATAACTTTCCAAAAGGGGAATATTCAGCCATCCAGTCAAGTCAGCACAGGGGGGAGTGCCTTGGTTTTGGGCACAGGTATAAAATAGTGGGAGGTCATTTTGCACTAGTCTTTGTCAAGGGAGCTAGCTGAGAGATGCTCTGTGATGCATTTTGATATATTGCCCATCCCCCACACCGCATGGTCTGCCAGGAAATGAAATTAAGCAACTCTAAGTGTATTTTCAACTTTAATCCCTTTTTATTTTGTAACTGTCTGTACATATGATAATTGTCTCATTTTATAATTTATCTACCTTTGTAAACACTGCCTAACCTTTTTTGGAGTAAAAGTTATATTTACTAGCATTGTTTTACTTGCTCTAAACTTACCCTCAAGCCTCTGACCTAAGCCATTGCTACTGATTAGGTTGGATCCTGACCCCTTTTTAAATAAGAAATAGGAGCTGGTGGCAGTGGAAGTGTCCTGAGCTTTTGGGGAAACTAGCAGTGATGGACGTCATTGATAGTTACTTTTCCCGCCTGAGTAGGAGTAGTTACATTGCCGTCGCTGCAGTGCGCCCAGTAGCCAGTACATAGCAAGGCAGCCTTTCTGGCGACTAATTATCCTAGGTGCAGTTCCGGTTTGGAACTGGGAAGTGGGATATAAATAAATCCCCTTCATAAAGGAACTCGGGGCATCCAAACAACCCCCGGTTCATGACATATTGTTGGCAGCAGTGGGATGATAAAAATATCCCCCATGATTCGTGACAGCCCATATGACAGAAAATACCCAAAACTGACAGCATTCTAAAAACTGAACCCCTCATGGTGTTCAAAACCACATTCAAGAAGTGTATTACCTCTTCAGGTGCTTACAAGAATTAATGAAATGTTTTAAGAAAAAATTAACATTTAACTTTTTGTCATGAGGGTATCATGTCCCACTGGAAGACCTGGAGTTAGACGGTCATGTCGGGTAGTGAATCACAGGTATTCTTTAGAGATGGTGTGATTTGTGTCCTATATTAAATGGGTTTAGTTTCCTCTGGTGCTGAAGGTGCTAACAACTTTTTCTATGCTGGTCAGAAACATGCAGCTCCATTTCAGCTGCTTCTGATCTGATCATTACCTCTTCCTTTAAAAACTGGTCAGACCTTCTTGTCCCTGCTGGTGAAAGATTTGTCTTCCTATGCTGTGTGCTAAAGCTAAGTAGTTGGAGTAGATCTGTTGTAGAGGTCTATGGTTTAACAGGAGCATAGTAAGGTCAGAGACTCAGGCTTCTCTACTTTCAAGAGTTACCCTGGGACAGGGATAGTTAGGTTGTTATGAACTGACCTGAGTTGGAGTAGTTGTATAAATAGTGAGCTGAATAGCTCAGAGAGAAGAGCTGCCGCTTGGTGCAAAAGAGCCTTTGGGTTTGAGTCCTGTGAATAGTCCCTTCCTTCCATGATGGCCTCTGGACATCCCAGGTGCTGGCTTCTCTGGTTGTCTCTGATGATAGGCTCTTGTAAGCCTTGGTGCATGGATGTGCCGTCCAGCTCCCATGAATTATTTTTTGGTCCCTAACCCCTCCATTGCACCAAATATTTAAATCTTCCTCTAAATCTACGAGTCCAGAATTTTATCCACAATGTACTCTTCTTCACCATGGACTTTTTTGTGGTGGAGGAGGTGGATCAGTTTTCACTGAATGTTTTGAGCAAGGACACAAGGAAGATTAGGAATAAATACCGGATGCAAGCCATAGTTAGCAAAAAATGGACTTTGGAATTTAGAACTGTGTTTGGAGTTATTATACGCAAATTCTGCTTTTGGTAAATAGTCTATCCAGTCATCCTGCAGGAAAGAAATATAATAGTGCAGGCACTGTTCAAGAGTTTGGTCAGTTCTTTCAGTCTGGCTATTGGATTGTGAGTGGAAGGCAGTAGACAAATTGACAGTAACTCCTAAAGCTGTGCAGAAGCATTTCCAAAATCTTGATGTAAACTGAACAACACTATAGGGAAATTCATTGTCAGGACCAATAATTCTGTTGTTTGTTCATCGGTAGCAATCCCTTTAGTTGGAATAAAATAAGCCATCTTTGTTAACCAATCCATCACAACAAGGATAACAGTAATTTTTTTAGAGGGAGGTAGGTCCACGATAAAAACCATTGAGATTAAACCCCAAGGCATGGATGAAACTGAAAGAGATTGAAGGTCTACCTAATCAGGATGGTCCATAGCGCCAATATTTCACCTCTATTATGAAGCCACAAGGCCTCAAAATAGACACGAGCAAAGTAGGACCTAGATCTGACTATTTTACATTTGCCTATGGGAAGCTATATAGACAAGATGTACAGCACAAAAAGGGAGCGACCATGCTCCCATATCTCCAATGTATAAGGAACTAAAGTGTTCAATGTTAACTAAATGCAGCTTTGTTGCAGAGCTGTGCCTGATTATAATCAGCACAATACAGCAGAGTTTAACTGTGCCTCATTGCAAACACATTAGAAGTGATCTTAGCTCTGCTGCATTGTCCATACCCACCACACTGGCTGCCTGTGAGATGGAAGCTGAAGCACTGAAATGCAAATGTGTTAAGTTCATAAGTGAACTCTGGTCATTAGTGTTAGCTCTGGAAGGAAATACTATGGTAGATCAATGTACGGCCCATGGATTCTAACAGCTAATTTACATATTAAGAAAAATGTGGATTTATTGAATAAGACATCAGGTTGCAGATATCGATTAATTACATTATGCAGCTTCCTATGACCTACTTGCCCAAATAGATTGCTTAAGAGAGTTGTTTCTACTGACAGATTCCCTTTATTATGGTACCAAAGCAAAACCAGTTTTTCTTTTTTTTTTTTTAGATGATGGAAAAATAACAAAATGTAAAAAAAATTCCATCAATTTCTATCTTTCCTTATTATTATTAAATACAATTACTAGTGATGAGCGAACGTGAGGATGTTCAGATTCCCCGGGTTCGGACAAAATTTTTAAAAAGTCTGGCACAGTACCCCCACAGCTTCAAAATGTCAACTCCAGTAGCATAGGTTGCAAATGCTGCACATGAAAGCTGGTAGTGTGATCTTGGATCGAGCTGTTGGTCCACCGCGAGACTTACATATTGGCCACGTGCTCAATGACACTCTTATGTCTCTGGCTATGTCCAGCAGACCTCTAGGATGCCTGCCATATAGTAGCTCAAAGGGTGAAAATTCAACGGAAGCCTGCGGTACCTCACGAATGGTGAACACCAGGTAGGGCAACAACATGTCCCAATCAATCCCATACTTGGAGACTATCTTCTTCAACATGGATTTGAGGGTTTTGTTGAAGCGCTTGACTAGCCCATCGGACTGAGGGTGGTACACTGTCGTATGCAACAGATTGATCTTGAGGAGCCGGCACAGTTCTTTCATCACCTTAGACATGAAAGGGGTCAACAGATCAGTGAGGATCTCCTTCGGTAGCCCAAGGCGACAGAACATGGCAAACAACTCCCAGACGATAAGCTTAGCCGAGGTGTGCCAAAGCGGAATGGCCTCCGGACACCTGGTGGTGTAGTATACGACTGCTAATATATGTTGGTGGCCCCAGGCGGATTTTACTGTTGGCCCTACCAGATCCATCATAATCCGCTCAAAAGATTCCTCTATAATGGGCAGAGGCACCAATGGACTCCAGTAGTTCACGGTTGGTGAGGTTAGTTGGCACTCTGGACACGTATCACAGTACATTTGTAAATCAGAGTAGACCCCAGGCCAAAAAAAAGCCACACTATGCGCTCCTACATATTTTTGGCCCCCAAATTCCCTCCCAGCATATGGGTGAGAGCCATGTTGAGCACCGCCCGATGGTAGGATTGGGGCACTACCAGTTGTTCCACCACCTCATCCCGGATTTTATCATCCCTGTATAATAACTTCTGGTTGATCGCCATATGTGTGGGAGCACCATCTCTGCACCCAGTTGTTGAGCCACCATATTTACCTCGATTACTCTTTCCTGTGCCTGGGCCAGAGTGGGATCCTGGAGCTGAGCTGTCCAGAACTTACCAGGCGATACTTTCAGCTCAGAGATTGGTGGGGTCTCCTCGACCTCTCCTGCCAATACCTCTAGGGGAAACCTATCAGGGTTACACACTGTCCCTAGGTTGGTGACCCCCTAAGGCATGCATCCCTGACTCGGGATCATTGGGTTCCACACCTGGAATAACATTTAACCTGGTCACCCACAGGGACCAGAACAAGGGCAAGTCTCTTCCCAACATAGCCCCATATGGAAGAGTCTTTACCACTCCTACCACATGTTTTATTTCTCCACATGGTGTGGAAAATGTAACCTCTGCGGTCGCATACTCTCAGAGTTCCCCATGTATACACACCACACCCACTTTCCATCCATTGGGGTTGTCCCCGGCAACAAGAGATCCATGGACCAGAGTCACTAAACTCCTGGAGTCCAAGTGTGCCTCCGGTTGGTACCCATTGACAAGTACCAGACACAGTTGGGGTTCGCTGCTGGTGGTGCCTGTAGTTGCAGTGCAGACAGGCTGAGCATACATAGATACTCAGTGAGTATATCCGAAGTCAATGGGTTCAACTATTAGGGGGCAATTGGCAGCCACATGTCTGGGCCCTTGGCACCGCCAACACTTAATAGCTGCTGCATGACTGGACCTTGGTGCCGATTTAGAGGAAATGGGACTTTTGTCACTCTCACTTTGGATTACCCCCTCAGCACAGGCTGGGTTCTGATTAGCCCCAACAGAGGGTTGTGGAGCTTTCCCAGGCTTTTGGGTTGGCGGGGCCTGTCATGAGAGCTGAAGTGGAGCAGTGTCCCTTATAAAGTCCTGAGTGGCTGTATACCGCTCAACTAGTTAACTATTTGTGTTACTTTCCTTACATTTTTATAACATTTGTGGCATACCAAGCTGATATTTGTGCCACCTGAGTGTGGCTGAAATCACGTTTAAGATGTTGTATGTGGTATCAGGGCTCCCACCACAGCAGGCTTACACCCGTCCCTCACCCACCTCGTCTTAAATGAAACTTCAATTCAAAGCTGTAAATGCTGGTCCAGACCCTGATACCTCATGCATGGCCCATGGCTGACTGCTTTTGTGCATTATAAAAGGTTCTACTGTGGGTCAATTGATCAGTCAACAACCTATGCTACTTTCCTTACATTTTTCTACCAATAGTCCAGTATAAAACTGATGTTTGTGTCATGTAAGTGTGGTTGCAGTAAAAAAAACAAGAAAAAAATTGAGGTGTTGCATAAGGTATCAGATCTTCCTGCTAAGAAGGCTTACACTGCTCCTTTAACCACCAGGTACTCATTGAAAATTTAATTCCAAGTTCTAAGTGCTGGGCCAGGCCCTGGTACCTCATGCATGGCCTGTGACTGCTGCTGTGCCATTTGCAAATTTCCACTGTGGATCAATTGATGTCATTTTCATGGTGTCTGCCCCTAATTTGTGAAGCTTTTTGTCACCCCTTAAGGTATTGTTTATGCATTTGGTTTTTCCTCTCATTGAATTTAATGGGGTTCAGGTACGTTCGACGAACTGTTGGACGAACATTGGTCTGTTTGGTGAATCAGAACCGAACCTTGAAAGTTACGATCATCTCTATTCAAGAGTCAACGTTCAGGCTCACATGAACAATGGCCTACGTCTATTGACCCACCAAAAAAAAACCACATCTCACATAATCAAAAACAAACGCTGTGTCATCACATAGTTCTTTACTCTTAGAGCAGTCAGACTGTGGAATACCCTACCACAAGAGGTAGTAATGGCAGTCATTTTAACAGCTTTTAAAAAAGGGGTGGATGTTTTCTTCAGCAAAAATGGCATTATGGGTAATAGATTAAATGACAAGGAAAGTATTTGGTGGAAAAAGGTTGAACTTGATGGAACTGATTCTTTTTTCATCCTACCATATATATTCGTGTATAAGCCGAGTTTTTCAGCAATTTTTTATGCTGAAAATGCCCCCCTTGGCTTATACAAGAGTCATTGTCCCTAAAAGATGGCAGGGGAGGGGGAGTAGCGGAGCAGCTTGTCACAGAGGCAGTAGCCGGCGGCTGCGGCTGTAACTGTGCCCTTTGCTAAACAGAAATGAATATTCACTGTGCTGGCAGGGAATATTAATTTCTCTTACAGTGTGCATAGTTACTGCTTCAGCCGCCGACTTCCAGCACACATCCTACTTACCTTACCTGCGCGCCCTCGCTGCATCTCGCTCCGGCGCCAGCAGCTCTTCCGGTCAAGCGATCACGACTCCTCCACTAATTAAGGTAATGAATATTCACTCCTCTCCACTCCCATAGGCATGGTATAAATATTCACTACTTTAATGATCTGGGACACATGATTGCTTGGCCTGAAAAGCTGCTGGCACCAGAATGAGATGCAGCGAGGGCGCTCAGGGAAGTTAAGTAGGATGTGTTTTTTTTTATAGGAACCATGCATACAAGGATGGGGATAAGGAGCCATGCATACAGGGACAGGGAGCCATGCACACAAGGATGGGGACAGGGATCCATGCATACAAGGATGGGGATGGGGAGCCATGCATACAAGGATGGGGATGGGGAACCATGCATATAAGAACAGGGATGGGGAGTCATACATACCAGGATAGGGGTGAGGGGACAATGCATACCCAGCTTATTCTCGAGTTAATAAGTTTTTCGTTTCAAAATTAGGTGCCTCATCTTATACTTGAGTCGACTTACACTCGAATATATACAGTATGTAACCATGCAACTGCCAATCAACATAGAATATCTAGATGCCACCACCAATCATGTGTTACAGTATATACAGTCCCATGAAAATAAAAGGGATAAACATAAGAAAATGACTGGATCTGTTGTCATAGGAATGGCACAGATCTTCAGAAGGGGAGAATTTTCATTAGGAAATAGTACAGTTTTACAGCGAGCTGTTTCTCCCAGTACGAACAATGGCTCAGGTATGAGTCACTTCCCTTATGATGTCAGATAGGGGACTGTAAATAAGATGCGGCTCAGATACTACACATTAGGAGATCCAAGATCTTAAATATATCTGTCCAACTTGAGGTCTGAGGTGGGAGATATTAATGCCATTTTTTCCAATCAGGATTTTAGCTTTGAATAGATATGAGATATGGCATATACAACTTTATCCATGTAGCCGATATTAATTCTGAGCTGATGCGCAGACCGCACAGAGATGAAAGTAAATACGTTGAGTTGGTCGCTGCAAAATGATGCCAAAAATATGTCTACCATAGCTATAAAACCTACACCGATCACAAAAAAAGCAAATATTCATATAGAGTATCCTTCACTGTCCCATCTGAGCCCTTTCTCTGCGCAGTTCTTTGAAAACAGGAAGACTTATTTACAGAGTAAAGTATCACCACTAGTGTTGAGCATTCCGATACCGCAAGTATCGGGTATCGGCCGATACTTGCGGTATCGGAATTCTGATACCGAGATCCGATACTTTTGTGGTATCGGGAATCGGAATCGGAAGTTTCCAGTGTATGGTTCCCAGGGTCTGAAGGAGAGGAAACTCTCCTTCAGGCCCTGGGATCCATATGAATGTGTAAAATAAAGAATTAAAATAAAAAATATTGATATACTCACCTGTCCGGAGGCCCCTGGACATCACCGCTGGTAACCGGCAGCCTTCTTTGTTTAAAATGAGCGCGTTCAGCACCTTCCATGACGTCACGGCTTCTGATTGGTCGCGTGCCGCTCATGTGACCGCCACGCGACCAATCACAAGCCGCGACGTCATTCCTCAGGTCCTAAATCCCCTTCTAGGAATTTAGGACCTGAGGGATGACGTCACGGCTTCTGATTGGTCGCGTGGCGGTCACATGAGCGGCACGCGACCAATCAGAAGCCGTGACGTCATGGAAGGTGCTGAACGCGCTCATTTTAAGCAAAGAAGGCTGCCGGTTCACAGCGGTAAGGTCCAGGCTGCGTCGGAGAGGTGAGCATATCAATATTTTTTATTTTAATTCTTTCTTTTACACATTAATATGGATCCCAGGGCCTGAAGGAGAGTTTCCTCTCCTTCAGACCCTGGGAACCATCAGGGATACCTTCCGATACTTGAGTCCCATTCACTTGTATTGGTATCGGGTATCGGTATCGGATCAGATCTGATACTTTGCCGGTATCGGCCGATACTTTCCGATACCGATACTTTCAAGTATCGGACGGTATCGCTCAACACTAATCACCACACAGTCTTTTGTTTCCTGTGTGAACACAGTCGATGTCTGCTCTCCATCTCCATCATCAATAGCCTGCATCAATTACCTGTCCACAGGGTCATAGAACAAAGGGGTTAAAATGGAGTGTTAGCTCTTTTTTTTATTTATAATTCATAATGCAGCCAAGCTTCTACACTCAATATGAGGGTGACATCTATAATATAATGCTGGGAGCGTCACCCTGTCCGAAGCCTTTATAGACTGCACAAGCGCGACGCACCTGTGCAGTCTGCACCCGACAGAGTGACGCATCCAGCAGTAGCATAGCTATGGGGGGGGGGCAGAGGGGGCCCACACGGAGCTACGCTACTGTAACTGTATTGGCATGCACAGCACGCCAATACAGTTACATTCTGTGGCAGAGCAGGGAGAATCAATCTCCCTGCTCTGCCTCCTGGCTGCTATGGGCTTCTGAGCAGGTGGGGGCGTTGCCTGTCATTGCAGGGTCAGCTGTATTGGCATATATCCAATGCAGCTGACCACATTGATGAGGGAAGGAGCGCTATACTCCTTCTCCCATCATCCCCCTGTCAGCGTCTGACATCACCGACACTGACAAGGGGTGCAATGACGTCACTGCCTGGCACCCACAGTCTGGAGGTAAGCGGGAGCAGGGAGCAGCACAGGAACCAGGAAGAAGAGAGATGAGTATTTATTTCTTGTTTTTCTTTATGGAGGCTGCCTTATATTACAGGGTCTGCCTGTGGGGGGTGCTGCCTTATACTACAGAGTCTGCCTGTGGGGGGGTGCTGCCTTATACTACAGGGTCTGCCTGTGGGGGGTGCTGCCTTATACTACAGGGTCTGCCTGTGGGGGGGGTGCTGCCTTATAATACAGGGTCTGCCTGTGGGGAGGTACTGCCTTATACAACAGTGTCTGCCTGTGGGGGGTGCTGCCTTATACTACAGAGTCTGCCTGTGGATGGAGTGCTGCCTTATACTACAGTGTCTGCCTGTGTAGGGGTGCTGCCTTATTCTACAGGGTCTGCCTGTGGGGGGTGCTGCCTTATACTACAGGATCTGCCTGTGGGGGGTGCTGTCTTATACTACAGGATCTGCCTGTGGGGGGTGCTGCCTTATACTACAGAATCTGCCTGTGGGGATGCTGCCTTATACTACAGGATCTGCCTGTGGGGGGTGCTGCCTTATACTACAGGATCTGCCTGTGGGGGGTGCTGCCTTATACTACAGAATCTGCCTGTGGGGGTGCTGCCTTATACTACAGTGTCTGCCTGTGGGGGCGGTACTGCCTTATACTATGGAGTCTGCCTGTGGGGGTGCAGCCTTATTCTACAGAGTCTGCATGTGGTGGGTGCTGCATTATACTGCAGAGTCTGCCTGTGGGGGGTGCTGCCTTATACTACAGAGTCTGCCTGTGGGGGTGCTGCCTTATACTACAGAGTCTGCCTGTGGTGGTGCTGCCTTATACTACAGAGTCAGCCTGTGGTGGGGTGGTGCCTTATACTACAGAGTCTGCCTGTGGAGGGGTGCTGCTTTATACTATTGAGTCTGCCTGTGGGGGGTGCTGCCTTATACTGCAGAGTCTGCCTGTGGGGGGTGCTGCCTTATACTAAAGAGTCTGCCTGTGGGGGGTGATACTTTATGCTACAGAGTCTGCCTGTGATGGGGGTGCTTCCTAATACTACAGAGTCTGCCTGTGGGGGGTGCTGCCTTATACTACAGCGTCTGCTTGTGGGGGTGCTGCTTTATACTACAGGGTCTGCCTGTGTGGGTGCTGCCTTATACTACAGGATCTACCTATGGGGTGCTGCCTTATACTATAGAGTCTGCCTATGGGGGGTTGCCTTATACTGCAGTGTCTCCCTATGGGGGCTGCCTTATGCTATAGAGTCTGCCTTTGGGGGTGCTGCATTATACTACAGAGTTTGCCTATGGGGTGCTGCCTTATACTACAGAGACTACCCATGGGACGCTGTCTTTTACTATGAGGTCTGCCTATGGGGTGGTCTTATACTACAGAGTCTGCCTATGGGGTGCTGCCTTATACTATAGAGTCTGCCTATGGGGGCTGCCTTATGCTATAGAGTTGACAGAATGGGGGTGCAGAATGGGTGCAGCACATGACAGAATGGGGGCGCAGGATCGGAGCAGCACATTACAGAATGGGGGTGCAGGATGGGAGCAGCACATGACAGAATGGAGTTGCAGGATGGGAGCAGCATGACAGGATGAGGACACAGGATGAGAGCACCACATGACAGGATGGGGGCGCAGAATTGGAGTAGCACATACCAGGATGGGGGAGCACATACCAGAATTTGGGCGCAGGATGGGAGCACATGACAGGATGAGGGCACAGGAAGAGAGCACCACATGACAAGATGGAGGCACACAAAACAGGATGAGGATGCAGGATTGGGTGGACATGACAGGAAGGGGGTGCAGGATGGGGGCTGCACATGACAGGAAGGAGGCGCAAGATGGTAGCAGCACATGACAAGATGAGGGTGCAGGATGGAAGCAGGACATACCAGGATGAAGACCATATACAAAATAAATGCTCGCCACCCGGGCATAGAACGGGTTCAATAGCTAGTAAACATATATAGTTTCTTAAGGAAGACAAAACCTCACTTTTATTTTTCTTAAATATTCAGATTTTAAGTTTTTTAACCTTCTGGATTGTCTGACAGCTCTGCAGTTCAATAATAAAAGTAACTATTATACAAATTGTCCAATAATTGTAAAAACAGTTTAAAAGAAATTGCTATGTGAACTTCTTTTTATAAAGATTTGAATTTATCATCAAAATCCAGTGTTTGTACAACATAATTGTATACTAGTAAGACTTTTTATTTTTTACTGGGTTCTTTTGCATACAAAGGTTGCATAGATTTTGAGGTAATTCTCAGCAGCATCTTTTCCATCAACTTCTTCTTCACCTTATTCATCTTCGTCTTCTTCACCTTCTTCCTATTATTCTTTTTTTTTACATTTTTCACATTTTTCTTATTCAACTATTATTCTTCTTCATATTCTACTTCTTCATCTTCTTCATATTCTTCTTCTTCATCATATTCTGATTTGTGACAGGCATTCCTGTAGTTGTTATCTCTAAAAGTTTGAAGATTACACCTTCTGTTCTGCCTGTCACAAAAGAGTTACAACAGGATTTGTCCGCATTCAGTTTTGCCTGCAGCAGCAGTTTTTTTCCAGGGGCACCACGAGGAGGAATGGACTCACCCCCATACACTGCTTAGTCTTCTTCTGCTTATAATTTAGATAATATCTTTTGCTCTGATTCTTAGTCTTATGCTTAATGTTCTTCTGCTTTTTGTTCTGCAGCTTCTTGTTCTTCTGCTTCTTGGTCTTTTGTCTCTTGTTCTTCTGTATCTTGGTGGTTGTCTTCTTGTTCTTTGTCGTTTTGGTCATCTTCTTCAAGGTCATCTTCTTGGTCTTCTTCAGGGTGGTCTCCAGGGTCGTCGTCTCCAGGGTCTTTGTCTCTGGGCTCGTCGTCTTCTTCGGGGTGGTCTTCAGGGTCGTCGTCTCCGGGGTCGTCTTCTTCAGGGTGGTCTTCAGGGTCATCATCTCCAGGGTCATCATCTCCGGGGTCATTGTCTTCTTCGGGGTGTTCTTCAGGGTCATCGTCTTTAGGGTCGTCGTCAGGGAGATCCAGAGTGATTACCAAAAACCATTTCAAAAAGCTTGAACTTGGAAATGTAGCAGAAGGTACAAGAAGCCTGAGGAACTGCCGAGAACCAGCTGACGGTACTGGAATCCGGATGGGTAGCCGAAGGTACAAGAGCCAATGGAACTACCGAGGACCAGCTGATGGTACTGGAACCCAGTTACTAAGCAGGAGGTACCTGTGCCAGAAAGCACTACCAAGGACCACCAGACATTGGAGGAACTCGGATACTGAGAAGGAGGCACCTAAGCCAAAGGCTCTGCCTGGAACCAGCTAGCGGTACTGGAACTCAGGGGGACGTATTCAAGATTGACTTCCAAAGAACCAGCTAATGGTGCTGGAACTCAGATAGGCAGCAGAAGGTCCACATGAAAAAAAGTAGCAAGGCCGCGAGCCGGCCACAGTTAGCAAAACCCACAGTCCTACAGCGGGAGCTTGTCCTATTGGCACTACGGAACCAGCCTTGATTGCCAGATCCCGCAGCCCACATAAGAAGCACCTAAACTGCAGGCACCATAGAGTTGGCTAACCCGACCGCAATACGACAGGACAACGTATTGGAGGCAAAGTGATGCTGACACTACCCGGAAAAAGCTGGCGTGCTGGAACCAGGCTGGGCAGGAGGGAGTACCCATGCCAAAGACACTGCCGAGAACCAGCTGGCGGTGCTGGAACCCGGATGGGTAGCAGAAGGTACAAGAGCCAATGGAACTACCAAGGACCAGTTGACGGTACGGGAACCCGGTTACTAAGCAGGAGGTACACGTGCTAGAAAGCACTACGAAGGACCACCAGACGTTGGTGGAACTCGGATACCGAGAAGGAGGCACCTAAGCCAAAGGCTCTGCCTGGAACCAGCTGACGGTACTGGAACCAGGATGGGTAGCAGAAGGTACAAGAGCCAAACAAAATGCCGAGAACCTGCTGATGGTACTGGAACCCGGATGGGTAGCAGAAGGTACAAGAGCCAATGGAACTACCGAGGACCAGCTGATGGTTCTGGAATCCCGTTACTAAGCAGGAGGTACCCGTGCAAGAAAGCACTACCAAGGACCACCAGACATTGGTGGAACTCGGATACCGAGAAGGAGGCACCTAAGCCAATGGCTCTGCCTGGAACCAGCTGACGGTACTGGAACCAGGATGGGTGTTATGATCCGGTGGTAGGATCTCAAAACTGACCTGACACATATAACCAGAATGATAGGACAAGTTCTGGGGATGTGGAAGCTATACTGACCGCAATCCTGAACCTATCCAACACACTAAAGGCAGCCGTGGAGCGTTACCTAAAAACCTAGACACCTCTTCACAGCCTGAGAAACTGACTGCCCCTAGAGAGAAAGCAAAGACCTCACTTGCCTCAGAGAAATAACCCCAAAGTTATAGACAGCCCGCCACAAATAATAACGGTGAGTTAAGGGGAAAATACAAACGTAGAAATGAAACAGGTTTAGCAAATGAGGCCCGCTAACACTAGATAGACAGAAAATAGATAGGAGTCTGTGCGGTCAGTACAAAAACTATTAAAAATAAACCACGCAGAGAATACAAGAACCCCCACACCGACTCACGATGTGAGGGGTGCCCTCTGCACCCCAGAACTAACCAGCAAGCAAAAAATCACATAAAAGCGAGCTGGACTGAACTCATCATATACTGAGAAACGTTTTCAAGGAAATAATGAGCAAAATGAACAAGCAAACTTAGCTTCTCCAGCAGGAGACTAGTCACAAGTAGTGTTGAGCGATACCGTCCGATACTTGAAAGTATCGGTATCGGAAAGTATCGGCCGATACCGGCAAAGTATCGGATCTAATCCGATACCGATACCCGATACCAATACAAGTCAATGGGACTCAAGTATCGGACAGTATTCCTGATGGTTCCCAGGGTCTGAAGGAGAGGAAACTCTCCTTCAGGCCCTGGGATCCATATTAATGTGTAAAATAAAGAATTAAAATAAAAAATATTGCTATACTCACCTCTCCGACGCAGCCTGGACCTCACCGAGGGAACCGGCAGCGTTGTTTGCTTAAAATGCGCGCTTTTACTTCCTTCCGTGACGTCACGGCTTGTGATTGGTCGCGTGCCGCCCATGTGGCCGCGACGCGACCAATCACAGCAAGCCGTGACGTAATTTTCAGGTCCTCAATGCCTAATTCTAGGCATTCATGATTTTAAAATTACGTTCCGGCTTGTGATTGGTCGCGTCGCGGTCACATGGGCGACGCAACCAATCACAAGCCGTGACGTCACGGGAGGCAGGAGATGCGCGCATTTTTAAAATTACGTCACGGCTTGTGATTGGTTGCGTGCCACCCATGTGACCGCGACGCGACCAATCACAGCAAGCCGTGACGTAATTTCAGGTCCAGAATGCAGAAATAGGCATCAGGACCTGAAATTACGTCACGGCTTGCTGTGATTGGTCGCGTCGCGGTCACATGGGCGGCACGCAACCAATCACAAGCCGTGACGTAATTTTAAAAATGCGCGCATCTCCTGCCTCCCGTGACGTCATGGCTTGTGATTGGTCGCGTCGCCCATGTGACCGCGACGCGACCAATCACAAGCCGGAACGTAATTTTAAAATCATGAATGCTTAGAATTAGGCATTGAGGACCTGAAAATTACGTCACGGCTTGCTGTGATTGGTCGCGTCGTGGCCACATGGGCGGCACGCGACCAATCACAAGCCGTGACGTCACGGAAGGAAGTAAAAGCGCTTATTTTAAGCAAACAACGCTGCCGGTTCCCTCGGTGAGGTCCAGGCTGCGTCGGAGAGGTGAGTATAGCAATATTTTTTATTTTAATTCTTTATTTTACACATTAATGTTGTTTCGATACCGATACCCGATACCACAAAAGTATCGCATCTCGGTATCAGAATTCCGATACCCGCAAGTATCGGCCGATACCCGATACTTGCGGTATCGGAATGCTCAACACTAGTCACAAGGAATATTCAGGAGAGCTCAGAGTCAGGACTGAATACACCGACAGCAGGCAACAAATGAAGGTCCAGGTGAGTTAAATAGGCCCAGCATAGAAGGAAATGAAGCAGCTGAGCCCAGCCATATTGCTAAAGGCCACCAGAGGGAGCCCAAGAACAAACTCACACAGTACCACTCATGACCACAGGAGGGAGCCCGAGAACGGAATTCACAACAGATGGGTAGCAGAAGGTACAAGAGCCAAAGACACTGCCGAGAACCAGCTGAAGGTACTGGAACCCGGATGGGTAGCAGAAGGTACAAGAGCCAATGGAACTACCGAGGAACAGCTGACGGTACTGGAACCCGATTACTAAGCAGGAGGTACCCGTGCCAGAAAGCACTACCAAGGACCACCAGACGTTGGTGGAACTTGGATACCGAGAACGAGGCACCTAAGACAAAGGCTCTGCCTGGAACCAGCTAGCGGTACTGGAACTCAGGGGGACCTATTCAAGATTGACTTCCAAAGAACCAGCTAATGGTGCTGGAACTCAGATAGGCAGCAGAAGGTCCACATGAAAAAAAAGTAGCAAGGCCGTGAGCCGGCCACAGTTACCGAAACCCACAGTCCTACAGCAGGAGCTTGTCCTATTGGCACTACGGAACCAGCCTAGATTGCCAGATCCCGCAGCCCACATAAGAAGCACCTAAACTGCAGGCACCATAGAGTTGGCTAACCCGACCGCAATACGACAGGACAACGTATTGGAGGCAAAGTGATGCTGACACTACCCAGAAACAGCTGGCGTGCTGGAACCAGGCTGGGCAGGAGGGAGTGCCCATGCCAAAGACACTGCCGAGAACCAGCTGGCGGTGCTGGAACCCGGATGGGTAGCAGAAGGTACAAGAGCCAATGGAACTACCGAGGACCAGTTGACGGTACGGGAACCTGGTTACTAAGCAGGAGGTACATGTGCCAGAAAGCACTACGAAGGACCACCAGACGTTGGTGGAACTCGGATACCGAGAAGGAGGCACCTAAGCCATAGGCTCTGCCTGGAACCAGCTGACAATACTGGAACCAGGATGGGTAGCAGAAGGTACAAGAGCCAAACAAAATGCCGAGAACCTGCTGATGATACTGGAACCCGGATGGTAGCAGAAGGTACAAGAGCCAATGGAACTACCGAGGACCAGCTGATGGTTCTGGAATCCCGTTACTAAGCAGGAGGTACCCGTGCAAGAAAGCACTACCAAGGACCACCAGACATTGGTGGAACTCGGATACCGAGAAGGAGGCACCTAAGCCAATGGCTCTGCCTGGAACCAGCTGACGGTACTGGAACCAGGATGGGTGTTATGATCCGGTGGTAGGATCTCAAAACTGACCTGACACATATAACCAGAATGATAGGACAAGTTCTGGGGATGTGGAAGCTATACTGACCGCAATCCTGAACCTATCCAACACACTAAAGGCAGCCGTGGAGCGTTACCTAAAAACCTAGACACCTCTTCACAGCCTGAGAAACTGACTGCCCCTAGAGAGAAAGCAAAGACCTCACTTGCCTCAGAGAAATAACCCCAAAGTTATAGACAGCCCGCCACAAATAATAACGGTGAGTTAAGGGGAAAATACAAACGTAGAAATGAAACAGGTTTAGCAAATGAGGCCCGCTAACACTAGATAGACAGAAAATAGATAGGAGTCTGTGCGGTCAGTACAAAAACTATTAAAAATGAACCACGCAGAGAATACAAGAACCCCCACACCGACTCACGATGTGAGGGGTGCCCTCTGCACCCCAGAACTAACCAGCAAGCAAAAAATCACATAAAAGCGAGCTGGACTGAACTCATCATATACTGAGAAACGTTTTCAAGGAAATAATGAGCAAAATGAACAAGCAAACTTAGCTTCTCCAGCAGGAGACTAGTCACAAGTAGTGTTGAGCGATACCGTCCGATACTTGAAAGTATCGGTATCGGAAAGTATCGGCCGATACCGGCAAAGTATCGGATCTAATCCGATACCGATACCCGATACCAATACAAGTCAATGGGACTCAAGTATCGGACGGTATTCCTGATGGTTCCCAGGGTCTGAAGGAGAGGAAACTCTCCTTCAGGCCCTGGGATCCATATTAATGTGTAAAATAAAGAATTAAAATAAAAAATATTGCTATACTCACCTCTCCGACGCAGCCTGGACCTCACCGAGGGAACCGGCAGCGTTGTTTGCTTAAAATGCGCGCTTTTACTTCCTTCCGTGACGTCACGGCTTGTGATTGGTCACGTGCCGCCCATGTGGCCGCGACGCGACCAATCACAGCAAGCCGTGACGTAATTTTCAGGTCCTCAATGCCTAATTCTAGGCATTCATGATTTTAAAATTACGTTCCGGCTTGTGATTGGTCGCATCGCGGTCACATGGGCGACACGACCAATCACAAGCCGTGACGTCACGGGAGGCAGGAGATGCGCGCATTTTTAAAATTACGTCACGGCTTGTGATTGGTTGCGTGCCACCCATGTGACCGCGACGCGACCAATCACAGCAAGCCGTGACGTAATTTCAGGTCCAGAATGCAGAAATAGGCATCAGGACCCGAAATTACGTCACGGCTTGCTGTGATTGGTCGCGTCGCGGTCACATGGGCGGCACGCAACCAATCACAAGCCGTGACGTAATTTTAAAAATGCGCGCATCTCCTGCCTCCCGTGACGTCATGGCTTGTGATTGGTCGCGTCGCCCATGTGACCGCGACGCGACCAATCACAAGCCGGAACGTAATTTTAAAATCATGAATGCTTAGAATTAGGCATTGAGGACCTGAAAATTACGTCACGGCTTGCTGTGATTGGTCGCGTCGTGGCCACATGGGCGGCACGCGACCAATCACAAGCCGTGACGTCACGGAAGGAAGTAAAAGCGCTTATTTTAAGCAAACAACGCTGCCGGTTCCCTCGGTGAGGTCCAGGCTGCGTCGGAGAGGTGAGTATAGCAATATTTTTTATTTTAATTCTTTATTTTACACATTAATGTTGTTTCGATACCGATACCCGATACCACAAAAGTATCGCATCTCGATATCGGAATTCCGATACCCGCAAGTATCGGCCGATACCCGATACTTGCGGTATCGGAATGCTCAACACTAGTCACAAGGAATATTCAGGAGAGCTCAGAGTCAGGACTGAATACACCGACAGCAGGCAACAAATGAAGGTCCAGGTGAGTTAAATAGGCCCAGCATAGAAGGAAATGAAGCAGCTGAGCCCAGCCATATCGCTAAAGGCCACCAGAGGGAGCCCAAGAACAAACTCACACAGTACCACTCATGACCACAGGAGGGAGCCCGAGAACGGAATTCACCTCAGATGGGTAGCAGAAGGTACAAGAGCCAAAGACACTGCCGAGAACCAGCTGAAGGTACTGGAACCCGGATGGGTAGCAGAAGGTACAAGAGCCAATGGAACTACCGAGGAACAGCTGACGGTACTGGAACCCGATTACTAAGCAGGAGGTACCCGTGCCAGAAAGCACTACCAAGGACCACCAGACGTTGGTGGAACTTGGATACCGAGAACGAGGCACCTAAGCCAAAGGCTCTGCCTGGAACCAGCTAGCGGTACTGGAACTCAGGGGGACCTATTCAAGATTGACTTCCAAAGAACCAGCTAATGGTGCTGGAACTCAGATAGGCAGCAGAAGGTCCACATGAAAAAAAAGTAGCAAGGCCGTGAGCCGGCCACAGTTACCGAAACCCACAGTCCTACAGCAGGGGCTTGTCCTATTGGCACTACGGAACCAGCCTTGATTGCCAGATCCCGCAGCCCACATAAGAAGCACCTAAACTGCAGGCACCATAGAGTTGGCTAACCCGACCGCAATACGACAGGACAACGTATTGGAGGCAAAGTGATGCTGACACTACCCAGAAACAGCTGGCGTGCTGGAACCAGGCTGGGCAGGAGGGAGTACCCATGCCAAAGACACTGCCGAGAACCAGCTGGCGGTGCTGGAACCCGGATGGGTAGCAGAAGGTACAAGAGCCAATGGAACTACCGAGGACCAGTTGACGGTACGGGAACCTGGTTACTAAGCAGGAGGTACATGTGCCAGAAAGCACTACGAAGGACCATCAGACGTTGGTGGAACTCGGATACCGAGAAGGAGGCACCTAAGCCATAGGCTCTGCCTGGAACCAGCTGACAATACTGGAACCAGGATGAGTAGCAGAAGGTACAAGAGCCAAAGACACTGCCGAGAACCAGCTGAAGGTACTGGAACCTGGATGGGTAGCAGAAGGTACAAGAGCCAATGGAACTACCGAGGAACAGCTGACGGTACTGGAACCCGATTACTAAGCAGGAGGTACCCGTGCCAGAAAGCACTACCAAGGACCACCAGACGTTGGTGGAACTTGGATACCGAGAACGAGGCACCTAAGCCAAAGGCTGTGCCTGGAACCAGCTGATGGTACTGGAACCCAGGGGGGCCTATTCAAGATTGACTTCCAAAGAACCAGCTAATGGTGCTGGAACTCAGATAGGCAGCAGAAGGTCCACATGAAAAGAGAATTGCAAGGCCACGAGCCAGCCGGAGTTACCGAAAACCCACAGTCCTACAGGGGGAGCTTGTCCTATTGGCACTACGGAACCAGCCTTCATTGCCAGATCCCACAGCCAGTTTGCACAGGCTTATATGTATTACTGCGGATATAGGGTGGTCTGTTGTGGATTCTGTTTGTGGGCTCCCTCTGGTGGTTACTGCTGGTACTGGGTGACTTTGGTGGGTTGCGGCCTTTGGTTTCCACCTGTCCATCAGAGGCTGGGTGTTTCCTATTTTACCTGGCCTTTCTGTCATTCCCTTGCCGGCTATCAATGTATTCAGATGTGCTCTGTTTGGTTCCTGCCTACCTGCTCCCAGATCTTTCAGGATAAGCTAAGTGCTGATTTTCAGTTGTTGGTTTTTTTGTCCAGCTTGCTTATTATGTCTCTATGCTAGCTGGTAGCTCTAGTGGACTGAGGTTCTCCCCATGTGCCATGAGTTGGCACATGGGTTCTTGTAATCTCAGGATGGTTTTTTTGATTAGGGTTTTTTGCTGACCGCTCAGACCCCTTTTGTATCGTTCTGCTTTCTAGTTTACAGCGGGCCTCAATTTGCTGAACCTATATATATCATCTCTATGTGTGTGCCTTCCTCTCATTTCACCGTCAATACATGTGGGGGGCAACTCTACCTTTTGGGGTTCATTCCTCTGGAGGCAAGTGAGGTCTTTATTTTCTCTGCAGTACTAGTTAGCTCTTAGGCTGGTGCGTGGCGTCTAGAACCAACGTAGGCATGCTCCCTGGCTATCTCTAGTTGCGTTTGTCAGGCGTAGGGCAGCGGTCAGCCCAGGTTCCATCACCCTAGAGCTCGTCCGATATTTTGTATTACTTTGCTTGTCCCTTGCTATCCCTAGCCATTGGGATTCATGACAGTATAGCCGGCCCACAAAGTGTTAATTGTTTGGGCTGAAGCAGGAGAAAAAGAAGTGTTTAAGGGAAATTTTTTTTTTTTTTTTTTTCCTTCAGAGTTTTGCTGCCTAGCCCTTAATTGCTGTCTAGCTGCTTCTTACCTCCTCTTAACCCTTGAATGGCTCTGATATTAGCTGTTTAACATGGATGTCCAGAGTTTGGCTTCCAGCCTGAGTAATCTCGCGGCTAAAGTTCAAAACATACAGGATTTTGTTGTTCACACTCCCATGTCTGAACCTAGAATTCCTATTCCAGAGTTCTTTTCTGGAGATAGATCTACCTTCCTGAATTTCAGGAACAATTGTAAATTGTTTCTTTCTTTAAAATCTCGCTCCTCTGGAGACCCTGCTCAACAGGTCAAGATTGTAATATCTTTCCTGCGAGGCGACCCTCAGAATTGGGCATTTGCATTGGCACCAGGGGATCCTGCATTGCTCAATGTGGATGCGTTTTTTCTGGCATTGGGATTGCTCTATGAGGAACCCAACCTGGAGATTCAGGCTGAAAAGGCTTTATTAGCCCTCTCTCAGGGGTATGATGAAGCGGAAATATATTGTCAAAAATTTCGGAAATGGTCGGTGCTTACTCAGTGGAATGAGTGCGCCCTGGCTGCAAACTTCAGAAATGGTCTTTCCGAGGCCATTAAGGATATTATGGTGGGGTTCCCTACGCCTACAGGTCTGAATGAGTCGATGGCTATGGCCATTCAGATTGATCGGCGTTTACGGGAGCGCAAACCCGTGCACCAGTTGGCGGTGTCTTTTGAACAGGCACCTGAGACTATGCAATGTGATAGAATTCAGTCCAGAAGTGAACGGCAAAATTATAGGCGGAAAAATGGATTGTGTTTTTATTGTGGTGATTCAGCTCATGTTATATCAGCATGCTCTAAACGCACAAAAAGGGTTGATAAATCTTTTGCCATTGGTACTCTGCAGCCTAAGTTCATTTTGTCTGTGACTCTGATTTTTTTCACTGTCTTCCATTTCCGTCGATGCCTATGTGGATTCGGGCGCTGCCCTGAGTCTTATGGATTGGTCATTTGCTAAACGCTGCGGTTTTAGTCTGGAACCTCTGGAAGTTCCTATTCCTCTGAAGGGAATTGACTCTACACCATTGGCTATGAATAAACCGCAGTATTGGACACAAGTGACCATGCGCATGACTCCCGTTCATCAGGAGGTGATTCGCTTCCTTGTACTGTATAATTTACATGATGTACTAGTGCTTGGTCTGCCATGGTTACAAACTCATAATCCTGTCCTGGACTGGAAAACAATGTCTGTGTTAAGCTGGGGATGTCAGGGGGTTCATGATTATGCACCTCCGATTTCAATCGCTTCATCTACTCCTTCTGAGATCCCTGTGTTTTTGTCTGACTATAGGGATGTTTTTGAGGAGCCTAAGCTCAATTCGCTCCCTCCGCATAGAGATTGTGACTGTGCTATAGAATTGATTCCTGGCAGTAAGTTCCCTTACGGTCGTTTATTTAATCTGTCACTGCCAGAGCATACTGCTATGCGGAATTATATTAAGGAGTCCTTGGAAAAGGGACATATTCGTCCATCTTCGTCCCCTCTGGGAGCAGGTTTTTTTTTCGTGGCAAAAAAAGATGGTTCCCTGAGGCCTTGTATAGATTATCGCCTTCTGAATAAGATTACAGTCAAGTATCAGTATCCATTGCCATTATTGACTGATTTGTTTGCTCGCATTAAGGGGGCTAGGTGGTTCACTAAGATAGATCTTCGCGGTGCGTATAATCTGGTGCAGATAAAACAGGGTGATGAGTGGAAAACCGCATTTAATACGCCTGAGGGCCATTTTGAGTATTTGGTAATGCCTTTTGGACTCTCCAATGCTCCGTCAGTCTTTCAGTCCTTTATGCACAATATTTTCCGTGAATATCTGGATAAGTTTATGATTGTGTATTTGGATGATATTTTGGTGTTTTCTGATGACTGGGAGTCTCATGTTCTACAGGTCAGGAAGGTGTTTCAGGTTCTGTGGGCCAATTCTCTGTTTGTGAAGGGCTCAAAGTGTCTCTTCGGAGTCCAGAAGATTTCTTTTTTGGGGTACATTTTTTCTCCTTCTACTATTGAGATGGATCCCGTCAAGGTTCAGGCGATTTGTGACTGGACACAACCTACATCTGTTAAGAGCCTTCAGAAGTTCTTGGGGTTTGCTAATTTTTATCGTCGGTTCATTGCTAATTTTTCCAGTATTGTTAAACCTTTGACTGATTTGACTAAAAAGGGTGCTGATGTTGCTGATTGGTCTCCTGCGGCCGTGGAGGCCTTTCAGGAACTTAAGCGCCGGTTTTCTTCTGCTCCTGTGTTGTGTCAACCAGATGTTTCACTTCCTTTTCAGGTTGAGGTTGATGCTTCCGAGATTGGAGCGGGGGCGGTTTTGTCACAGAGAAGTTCTAATGGCTCGGTGATGAAGCCATGTGCATTCTTCTCTAGAAAATTCTCGCCCGCCGAGTGCAATTATGATGTGGGTAATCGGGAGCTTTTGGCCATGAAGTGGGCATTTGAGGAGTGGCGTCATTGGCTTGAGGGTGCTAAACATCGTGTGGTGGTCTTGACTGATCACAAGAATCTCATTTACCTTGAGTCTGCCAGGCGTTTGAATCCTAGACAGGCTCGTTGGTCGTTGTTTTTTTCTCGTTTCAATTTCGTGGTTTAATACCTGCCAGGTTCAAAGAATGTGAAGGCAGATGCTCTTTCCAGGAGTTTTGTGCCTGACTCTCCTGGAGACTCTGGGCCTACTGGTATCCTTAGGGATGGGGTAATATTGTCCGCCGTATCCCCAGACTTGCGACGTGCATTGCAGGAGTTTCAGGTGGATAAACCGGATCGTTGTCCACCAGAAAGACTGTTTGTTCCGGATGATTGGACCAGTAGAGTCATCTCCGAGGTCCATTCTTCTGTGTTGGCTGGTCATCCTGGAATATTTGGTACTAGAGACTTGGTGGCCAGGTCTTTTTGGTGGCCTTCCTTGTCTAGGGATGTGCGTACCTTTGTGCAGTCTTGTGAAGTGTGTGCTCGAGCTAAGCCTTGCTGTTCTCGGGCCAGTGGGTTGTTGTTATCCTTGCCCATCCCGAAGAGGCCTTGGACGCACATTTCCATGGATTTTATTTCTGATCTCCCGGTTTCACAGAAAATGTCCGTTATCTGGGTTGTGTGTGACCGCTTTTCTAAGATGGTTCATTTGGTGCCCTTGCCTAAGTTGCCTTCCTCCTCTGAGTTGGTCCCTTTATTTTTTCAGAACGTGGTTCGTTTGCATGGGATTCCGGAGAATATCGTTTCTGACAGGGGATCCCAGTTTGTGTCTAGATTTTGGCGGACGTTTTGTGCCAAGATGGGCATTGATTTGTCTTTCTCGTCTGCATTCCATCCTCAGACGAATGGCCAGACGGAGCGAACTAATCAGACCTTGGAAACTTATTTGAGGTGTTTTGTTTCTGCTGATCAAGATGACTGGGTTGCTTTTTTGCCACTGGCCGAATTTGCTCTTAATAATCGGGCTAGTTCTGCCACGTTGGCCTCTCCTTTTTTTTGTAATTCGGGGTTTCATCCTCATTTTTCCTCTGGTCAGGTGGAGTCTTCGGATTGTCCTGGAGTGGACGTGGTGGTGGACAGGCTGCATCAGATTTGGAACCAGGTGGTGGACAATTTGAAGTTATCTCAGGAGAAGACTCAGCAGTTTGCTAATCGCCGTCGCCGCGTGGGTCCCCGACTTCTTGTTGGGGATTTGGTGTGGTTGTCTTCTCGTTTTGTCCCTATGAAGGTCTCTTCTCCTAAGTTCAAGCCTCGGTTCATCGGTCCTTATAGGATCTCGGAGATTCTTAACCCTGTATCTTTTTGTTTGGATCTCCCAGCATCGTTTGCTATTCATAATGTGTTCCATCGGTCGTTGTTGCGGAGGTATGAGGTGCCCGTTGTTCCTTCGGTTGAGCCTCCTGCTCCGGTGCTGGTGGAGGGAGAATTGGAGTATGTTGTTGAGAAGATCTTGGATTCTCGTGTTTCCAGACGCAAACTCCAGTATTTGGTTAAGTGGAAGGGTTATGGTCAGGAGGATAATTCCTGGGTGGTCGCCTCCGATGTTCATGCGACTGATTTGGTCCGCGCCTTCCATAGAGCTCACCCTGATCGCCCTGGGGGTTCTCGTGAGGGTTCGGTGACCCCTCCTCAAGGGGGGGGTACTGTTGTGGATTCTGTTTGTGGGCTCCCTCTGGTGGTTACTGCTGGTACTGGGTGACTTTGGTGGGTTGCGGCCTTTGGTTTCCACCTGTCCATCAGAGGCTGGGTGTTTCCTATTTTACCTGGCCTTTCTGTCATTCCCTTGCCGGCTATCAATGTATTCAGATGTGCTCTGTTTGGTTCCTGCCTACCTGCTCCCAGATCTTTCAGGATAAGCTAAGTGCTGATTTTCAGTTGTTGGTTTTTTTGTCCAGCTTGCTTATTATGTCTCTATGCTAGCTGGTAGCTCTAGTGGACTGAGGTTCTCCCCATGTGCCATGAGTTGGCACATGGGTTCTTGTAATCTCAGGATGGTTTTTTTGATTAGGGTTTTTTGCTGACCGCTCAGACCCCTTTTGTATCGTTCTGCTTTCTAGTTTACAGCGGGCCTCAATTTGCTGAACCTATATACATCATCTCTATGTGTGTGCCTTCCTCTCATTTCACCGTCAATACATGTGGGGGGCAACTCTACCTTTTGGGGTTCATTCCTCTGGAGGCAAGTGAGGTCTTTATTTTCTCTGCAGTACTAGTTAGCTCTTAGGCTGGTGCGTGGCGTCTAGAACCAACGTAGGCACGCTCCCTGGCTATCTCTAGTTGCGTTTGTCAGGCGTAGGGCAGCGGTCAGCCCAGGTTCCATCACCCTAGAGCTCGTCCGATATTTTGTATTACTTTGCTTGTCCCTTGCTATCCCTAGCCATTGGGATTCATGACAGTGGTCATTGGGAACAGGTCCACTTGGTAGGATTACAGGTCCTTCTCAAAAAATTAGCATATAGTGTTAAATTTCATTATTTACCATAATGTAATGATTACAATTAAACTTTCATATATTATAGATTCATTATCCACCAACTGAAATTTGTCAGGTCTTTTATTGTTTTAATACTGATGATTTTGGCATACAACTCCTGAAAACCCAAAAAACCTGTCTCAATAAATTAGCATATCAAGAAAAGGTTCTCTAAACGACCTATTACCCTAATCTTCTGAATCAACTAATTAACTCTAAACACATGCAAAAGATACCTGAGGCTTTTAAAAACTCCCTGCCTGGTTCATTACTCAAAACCCCCATCATGGGTAAGACTAGCGACCTGACAGATGTCAAGAAGGCCATCATTGACACCCTCAAGCAAGAGGGTAAGACCCAGAAAGAAATTTCTCAACAAATAGGCTGTACCCAGAGTGCTGTATCAAGGCACCTCAATGGTAAGTCTGTTGGAAGGAAACAATGTGGCAGAAAACGCTGTACAACAAGAAGAGGTGACCGGACCCTGAGGAAGATTGTGGACTGAGTCTGGTGTGGAAACATCCAGAGCCACCGTGTACAGGCGTGTGCAGGAAATGGGCTACAGGTGCCGCATTCCCCAGGTAAAGCCACTTTTGAACCATAAACAGCGGCAGAAGCGCCTGACCTGGGCTACAGAGAAGCAGCACTGGACTGTTGCTAAGTGGTCCCAAGTACTTTTTTCTGATGAAAGCAAATTTTGCATGTCATTCGGAAATCAAGGTGCCAGAGTCTGGAGGAAGACTGGGGAGAAGGAAATGCCAAAATGCCTGAAGTCCAGTGTCAAGTACCCACAGTCAGTGATGGTGTGAGGTGCCATGTCAGCTGCTGGTGTTGGTCCACTGTGTTTCATCAAGGGCAGGGTCAATGCAGCTAGCTATCAGGAGATTTTGGAGCACTTCATGCTTCCATCGGCTGAAATGCTTTATGGAGATGAAGATTTCATTTTTCAGCACGACCTGGCACCTGCTCACAGTGCCAAAACCACTGGTAAATGGTTTACTGACCATGGTATTACTGTGCTCAATTGGCCTGCCAACTCTCCTGACCTGAACCCCATAGAGAATCTGTGGGATATTGTGAAGAGAAAGTTGAGAGACGCAAGACCCAACACTCTGGATGAGCTTAAGGCCGCTATTGAAGCATCCTGGGCCTCCATAACATCTCAGCAGTGTCACAGGCTGATTGCCTCCATGCCACGCCGCATTGAAGCAGTCATTTCTGCCAAAGGATTCCCGACCAAGTATTGAGTGCATAACTGAACATTATTATTTGATGGTTTTTTTGTTTGTTATTAAAAACACTTTTATTTGATTGGACGGGTGAAATATGCTAATTTATTGAGACAGGTTTTTTGGGTTTTCAGGAGTTGTATGCCAAAATCATCAGTATTAAAACAATAAAAGACCTGACAAATTTCAGTTGGTGGATAATGAATCTATAATATATGAAAGTTTAATTGTAATCATTACATTATGGTAAATAATGAAATTTAACACTATATGCTAATTTTTTGAGAAGGACCTGTACATGGAGTTACCGCACATCTTCTCTTTGTACATTCCAATGGTTGGTTGTTAAAATGGGATATAATATGGATTCCTGGTACATTCATTTGGTGTCTTTTAAATGTGTGTGTTTTTAATTGTGTTTTTCAATAAAATTTTTACTTTTCTATATATACTCCCGTTGTCCTCCTCTTATATAGTTCCTATTGGGAGTTATACGCACAGGGGTGGGGACATTGTTCCTGACCACGTGTTTTACTAAGAGTCTGGGTGTGGGTGGAATGAAAAGAGAATTGCAAGGCCACGAGCCAGCCGGAGTTACCGAAAACCCACAGTCCTACAGGGGGAGCTTGTCCTATTGGCACTACAGAACCAGCCTTCATTGCCAGATCCCACAGCCCACATAGGAAGCACCAAATCTGCAGGAACCATTGAGTCGGCTAACCTGACTGCAACCTGACAGGACAACGTATTGGAGGCAAAGTGACGTTGACACTACCCGGAAACAGCTGGCGTGCTGGAACCAGGCTGGGCAGGAGGGAGTACCCGTGCCATAGACACTACTGGGAAACAGCTGGTGGTGCTGGAACCCAGGGTAAATACTAAAAACAGAGTGGAGCCAGAGGCCTAATTGGAGCAAGTTTAAAATCAGTAGTATTGTGTATGTGGACAGAGCAGGAGAAATTGCCGGATACACAGCAGGTGATCAGTTGACGTTACTGAACCCCAATAACACGGCAGCAAGTGTTGACTGTGCAGACGGCACTTCTGAGCAGCAACTGGAAGTGTTGGAGCCCAGGGTCAATGCTCGAAACAGAGTGTTTCCAGAGGCCTAATTGGAGCAAGTTTAATATCTGTAGTAGTGTGAGTGTGGACAGAGCAGGAGAAATTGCCGGATACAAAGCAGGAGATCAGCTGATGTTACTGAACCCCAATAACACAGGAGCAAGCATTGACTGTGCAGATGGCACTTCTGAGCAGCAACTGGCAGTGTTGGAGCCCAGGGTCAATACAAGAAAGAGAGTGTAGCCAGAGGCCTAATTGGAGCAAGTTTAATATCTGTAGTAGTGTGAGTGTGGATGGAGCAGGAGAAATTGCCGGATACACAGTAGGGGATCAGATGATGTTACTGAACCCCAATAACAAGGCAGCAAGTGTTGACTGTGCAGATGGAACTTCTGAGCAGCAACGGCAGTGTTGGAGCCAAGGGTCAATGCTAGAAACAGAGTGTAGCCAGAGGCCTAATTAGAGCAAGTTTAATATCTGTAGTAGTGTGAGTGTGGACAGAGCAGGAGAAATTGCCGGACACACAGCAGGGGATCAGCTTACATTACTGAACCCCAATAACAAGGCAGCAAGTGTTGACTGTGCAGACAGCACTTCTGAGCAGCAACTGGCGGTGTTGGATCCCAGGGTCAATGCTAGAAACAGAGTGTAGCCAGAGGCCTAATTGGAGCAAATGTAATATCTGTAGTAGTGTGAGTGTGGACGGAGCAGGAGAAATTGCCAGATACACAGCAGGGGATCAGCTGACGTTTTCTGAACCCCAATAACACAGGAGCAAGCATTGACTATGCATACGTCACTTCTGAGCAGCAACTGGCAGTGTTGGAGCCCAGGGTCAATGCTCGAAACAGAGTGTACACAGAGGCCTAATTGGAGCAAGTTTAATATCTGTAGTAGTGTGAGTGTGGACGGAGCAGGAGAAATTGCCAGATACACAGCAGGGGATCAGATGACATTACTGAACCCCAATAACAAGGCAGCAAGCATTGACTATGCAGATGGCACTTCTGAACAGCAACTGGCAGTGTTTGAGCCCAGGGTCAATGCTCGAAACAGAGTGTACACAGAGGCCTAATTGGAGCAAGTTTACTATCTGTAGTAGTGTGAGTGTGGACAGAGCAGGAGAATTTGCCGGATACATAGCAGGGGATCAGCTGACGTTACTGAACCCCAATAATACTGGAGCATGTGTTGACTGTACAGACGGCACTTCTGAGCAGCAACTGGCGGTGTTGGAACCCAGGGATTACAGTTCAGGTGGTGGAAACATGAACACAACAGGAGACCTGGATACTGTTGCTAACCAATTATTTAATCTGGAAGAGGACTGGCAAATTCCTGCGAGATCCAGGTCTTGTTCATTTTCAGAAAAGTAAGCCAGTCAACGTTATCAGAGGATAGTCGCATGCGACGGTCTGTTAGTACACCACCTGCGGCACTAAAGACGCGTTCCGATAATACACTAGTAGCAGGGCAAGCCAGCACCTCCAATGCATACTGGCTAAGCTCTGGCCATGTATCCAGCTTAGAGACCCAAAACTTGAAGGGGGAAGAGCCGTGTGGGAAAACACTGAGAGGGCAAGACATGTAGTCTGTCACCATCTGACGGAAATGTTGCCTACTGCTGACTGGAGCCATCTGTGATGGTGTAGACATTTGTGGCGGGGACACAAAACTTTGCCACATTTGGGCCATGCTGGTCTTGCCTTGTGCTGAGGCGCTGCTTCTGCTCCCTCTTTGTGCAGAGCTTCCTCCACTGCCTCGACGCACTGAGCTGCTTTGTAAAGCACTAGCAACACTGCTCTCGGTTGGAATGGAGAACATGATGGAATGCACCAGTGTGTCTTGGTACTCCTGCATTTTACGCTCCCGGTTCAACGGTGTTATGAGGCTTTGTAAGTTGTCCCAGTAGCGAGGATCTAGGAGGGTGTACACCCAATAATCAGCCGTGCTGTGAATGTGGGCGATGCGGCGGTCGTTTCTCAGGCACTGCAGCATGAAATCAACCATGTGCTGCAGACTGCCAACTGGCCAAGAAACGCTGTCCCCTGCTTGAGGCATCATCTCTGCCTGCTCTGCATCACCCCACTCAAGCTCTACATACTGACTACTAGAGCATTGTGTAACTCCCTCCTCTGGACAGATGTCTTCCTCCTCCATTGACTCCTCCTCATCCTCCTCACAAAGTGTCCCCTGCCTAGGCCTTTGTGAGGAACCACGTTGCGCAGACTGTCCAGAAGCAGATGGAATTGGTGACTCCTCATCCTCCACCTCTTCCAAAACCACCTCCCTTAGTGCTTGCAGTGTTTTTTCTAGCAGGCAGATAAGGGAGATAGTTATGCTGACTAGTGCATCATCTGCACTCGCCATCCGCGTGGAATCAAAGGCATGCAAAACATGGCAGATGTCCTTCATAGAGGCCCACTCAGTGGTGGTGAAGTGTGAATGGCGCGCAGTGCGACTGCTGCTCACACAGCCGCTCCAACATATGTAACGTTGAATTCCACCTGGTGGGTAGGTCACATATGATGCGATGTTCCGGAAGGCGGAATCGGCGTTGCAGAGCTGCAATGCGCGAACTTGCCATGCTGGAACGCTGCAAGTGAGCTCACTCTAGGCGGACCTTGTGCAGCAGTGCATCAAGATCCGGATAGTCCCTCAAAAAACTCTGCACAACCAAGTTGAGCACATGTTCCAGACATGGGATGAGAATGAGGTTGCCTAGGCCCAGAGCTGCCACCAGATTTTGGCCATTGTCACACACTACCATGCCTGGCTGGAGATTTGCTGGCACAAATCACACGTCGCTCTCCTGCTTGATGGCATTCCAGAGCTCCTGCACTGTGTGGCTTCGATTCCCCAAAGAAATTAATTTCAATAGAGCCTGTTGATGTTTGGTCACCGCTGTGCTCATATCGGTCGTAACAGGTAAGCGTTGACGGGTCCATGTGGAGGTAGACTGTGACGGCTCCTGCAGCGCTGATTCAGAGGAACTGGAGTATGAGGAGGAGTCAATGTGTACAGACTGGATTCCTGCAATCCTTGGAGTTGGCAGAACACGTACAGCGCCACTCTCAAGATCTGTACCCGGCTCCACAACATTTACCCAATGGGCAGTGAGGGAAAGGTATCGTCCCTGTTACTGGTCCACGCATCGGTGATCAGGTGGACCTTGCTACTGATGGTGTTTAGTAGCGCATGTTTAATGTTTCCCTCCACATGCATTTGCAGGGCAGGGATGGCTTGCCTGCTGAAATAAAAGCGGCTGGGCATGTTGTATTGTGGGACTGCCAATGCCATGAAGTTACGGAAGGTGTCAGTCTCCACCAGCCTGAATGAGAGCATTTCAAGGGACAGTAGTTTTGCAATGCCAGCATTCAGAGCCTGTGCTCTGGGGTGCTTTGCCGAGTATGGGCGCCTTTTCTCTATGCCTGTGCTATCGATGGCTGTAGACTGGCCTGGGAGTGTGAGGATGACAGGGAGCGTGGTGCTGTGGGTGGAATCACACTGTGTCTCTGTACAACAGTGCCAGAGGTTCTTCCATGGCGATCCTGTGAGGAAGCCGAACCAGCTGTGTGTGAGGTGGAGGAAGAGGCTACAACATGAGCTGAAGAGGTGGTAGGTGTCATTGTAGGTTGGCCTAGGTCTTCAGTGTGTCTTTGTAACTCCATCATGTGCTTGGTCTGCACATGTTTCCACATATTTGTGGTATTGAGGTTGCTGACACTTTTCTCTCTTTTTACTTTCTGATTACACAGCTTGCATTTGACAAAGCAAATGTCATCTTGGGAGCGCCCGTTTTGGGTTTTGGAAGAGGCATGCTCCTAATGGGTGCCGAAGTGGAGGCTACAGGCTACCCAGTCTGCCCCCTCCCTCTCCCTCCTTTTTGAGCCGTTCGTGGAATTTCTTCCTCTGAGCTGCTCCCACCACCTTCCTGTACCTCACGGCATGATGGGTCAAGGACCTCTGTTGTGAACTCTATTTTTGGGCTCCCTCTAGTGGTCACAAGCGGTACTGTGTAGTGTTGTCTTTCTGCAGGTTGGCAGCATCAGCTGGTTCGTTATCCTTGGTTGGTTTCCTATTTAGCTCACCTGGATACTCAGTTCCTTGCCTGCTATCAATGTATTCAGTGCTCTTCAGATTCCTTGTGTCTACCTTGCTCCCAGTCTCTCCAAGACAAGCTAAGTTTTTGTTTGATCATTTTTTGATTATCAGCGTTCATTATGTTTTTAGTCCAGCTCGCTAAAATGTGATTTCCTCGCTTGCTGGTTGCTCTAGGGGACTGAGTTTCTCCCCCCACACCGTTAGTTGGTGTGGGGGTTCTTGACATCTCAGAGTGGATATTTTGTAAGGGTTTTTTACTGACCGCATAGATTACCTTTTCTGTTTTCTGCTATCTAGTATTAGTGGGCCTCATTTGCTGAATCTGCTTTCACCCCTGTGTATGTGCCTTCATCTTACCTCACCGTTATTATTTGTTGGGGGCTTCTATATCTTTGGGGATTATTTCTCTGGAGGCAAGAGAGGTCTTTCTTTCTCTCTAGGGGTAGTTAGTTCCTCAGGCTGGCTCGAGACATCTAGGATTTTTAGGCACGTTCACCGGCTACTTCTAGTGTGTTTGGATAGGTTCAGATTTGCGGTCAGTCCAGTTTGCCACCTCCCTAGAGCTTGTCCTATGTTTGTTACTTAGCTGGAGTAATTTGTGATCCTCAACCACTAAGGATCATAACAGACCTCATCATCTACACTACCCTCTTTCAACAACTGCTTCTCCTGGGTAGTCTCGTCAGCACAGTACGCACCAGAAAGTGGCACCTGAGTCTCATCATCAGATGCATACTGAGGTGTGCTGACCGTAGGTACTGGCCCACCCGCCTCTTCAGATTCAGAGAGACAAAGCAGTTGCACATCACTGCATACTGCCTCTTCTTCAATTTCTCGAATGCTGCTTGGCTGGCCTCCTCTTTCCAAGCCAAGAGATTCAGAGAACAGAAGTAGAGATGGCTCCTGTCCAGAGCTCTCTGACTGCCAGGGCAATTTGGCAGGTGGTGAAGAGACAGATGGGTGCTCTTCAGTGCTCTGGACCTGAGAGGATGTGGCACTAATTGAAGTCGATGCATTAGCTGCCATCCATCCGACAACGGCTTCAATTTGTTCGTCCCGCAGCAGTGGGGTACGGCGAGCTCCTACTAAGCTGCGCATAAAGGACTGTTCCCTGGTAAAACTGGGGGATGCTGAGTCACTGGTGCCTGCAGCAGGCACAGAATCCCCATGTCCTCTCCTTGCAGAAGCTCCACAACCATGTGCCTTACTCCCTGCCTTCTTCATCTTAGTAGACTGAAAAAGTTAGGCAGAAAAGTACTAAGGGCTTAGTGTGCTTATTCCTGAACAGCTGCTAACAGGTATAAGAAACACTAATTTTATAAAGTGTGGACTAGACTTTAATATGAGCTAATGTGGCCTACACAACTGTAAAGTGGAGTGTTTGGTGAACTTTATTAACTTTTAGTTTTTTGCACAAAAGGACACTTTATTGTGCTCAAAGATGTAAAACCGATAGTATCACAAACTTTTTGTAGCTATTACAATGCAGGAAGGTAACCTACAATGCAATAGATGAGGCTTCAAAAAATAGGCTAATACTAATCTGGCTGGGGCTGCAGAGCACAAGGCTGCAGAAAAGCTCCACTATCTACTCCTATATAGTGTGTGCATGCAATCTAGCTGGATACGGATGGAAACACACTAATTGGAGAAATCTGGAAAAATGTGCAGCAGCACTAATGCAAAAAAGGACAATTGAACAGTATGAGGCAGTGATGCATGCTGAGGGGACTACAACCAGATGTGGCTGCAGAACAGACTACAGCGTGAGCTGCACTCACACACAGACACCTTGCAGACAGCTATGAACAGCGCTGCAAGGCAAAAAAAAGCTTCTCACACAGCGGTTGCTAAAGTAGCCTGGGTAAAGCACAATGAAGCAAATCACTATCTCAAACTGTCCCTCAGTCAGAACAGCAGCGTCCTGTCCCTAACTGAATTCACAGCAGAGTGAACCCAAAATGGCGGCGGCTTTTATAGTGCATCATGACATCATTTCAGCAGCCAATCACAGCCATGCCATTAGTTACATGCCTAACATGCATAACAGGATGTGTCCACACTTCTTAGGATTCCTCATTGGCTGAATTAAATCAAACTGGCTCATTGCATTATGGGAACTTCCGATTCCGGTATTCGATATTGCAAAAGTATCGGAACTCAGTATTGGAACTCCGATACTGCGAATATTGGCTGATACCCGATATTTGCAGTATCGGAATGCTCAACACTACTCATAGTGCATCTCAGGGGGAACATTTCTCAATGTGGAGAGAGCCATACTGGTGAAAGAAGCTTTATAGACCATGCAGTTCTCTTCTGGGAATTTTAATATACAAATAGCCTTGTTAGAGAGGAAAAGGACGAGAACTCTAGTGTCACCTATTTCGGGTAGCAATCCTAAAAACCTATATTGACAATTTAAAAAGCGCTTTTCCACATGACTTAGGATAAGAATCCAAATCAGACACTTAATTTGCAGTCACGTATTTTGGGGTGTTTTCCCCTCATCAGTGCAGTGGAATTTCACTGTTAACGTGAGAATAGTAGTAGGTGCAATCGTACTAGTGAAGGCTTTCTGTTTCAATAAATTTCCATTCAATACTTTTTCAATTCATCTTTTATGTAGCAGACTAAATAACACATAAGGGAACATGTTTTCCTCCTTCCTCTCACGTTCCTTGATGGTTTTGGTAAACCATGGCTATTTTTCCTGGCTTCAGTTATTTACCCAATTGCCTTTTACACCAATAACCTATGTCGACCTAACTAAGAGAGTTTGTCTAACCACATAATAATAGCTTGCGGTGCACCACACTGATTCATAGTACTTACAGATACTAATGGAACAATGGCAACCAATTTGTTTGTAATTTTTACCCTTACATTTTCTATGTGGTAGGTATCCTATAGTGAGATTAGGTTACTTTGAAAGGTTATTTGTCAACCCATAAAATTTGCATTGGACACTTTAATACTCAGTAACCCACCACTTACTATTTATTTCCTATACTATTTTATTCTTAAATTGAGAGCTTTGGGTGGAAACTTCTAGTTTCTAACTCATCGGTGCACAAGCATCAATCCAGTAATGCCATTATAATATGTTGTATTACTTTATGAGCAATTATACATTACAGATAAACTAAAGCCATAGTAAATGTAGTCAGTGTAGACATCTATTGCTTTTGATATGATGCACAAACAGATATTGCTTTAAAGCTTTTCTTATGCTCATAGCAGACTGGGAATCAAAACCAGGAGTCCAAACCTATATAGTGATAATACACACAGACAACACAGATACATAATTGCTTCCAGAAGAAGTCTGAAACTGCTCTAATGTAAAAAAACAAAAGGCAAGGCTGATGTTATGCCCTGGAGCTTCTTCCGGTATAATTTGCTAACTATGAAGGAATGATACATGAATAAGCGGGGTATCTATCTGTACATATGTAAAAGTAATTGGTGTAAAATCTTTAGCTTTCATGTCTCATGCCTGCTTGAAATGGAAATTCTACAGATATAAATGATCCCTGTATATGATTGTTTGTGTAAAGCAAGTAAACAGAGTGCAAAAATTGTTCTTCATTTACCATTTTTAATTTGTGTTGAATTACAATATAAAGGGGAAATGAGGACATGCAGCTTCAATAAAGTTCCTAAGCTTTTGTTTCCTATTTTTATTATACACTCCCTTTTCTCAGTAATTCAGCAGCCAAAGATCATCAGATTTGATCATATACAGTATGATAATTTTTTACTATAGATTACAGTTTATACTGTTGGCTTATACTGCAATGTTTAGACTTGCTAAAGAAATAACCTAGCTGTTATTTGGCCAAATCCAATACATTACAATGCAAATAAGGGTTGGCAGATACCTATGGAATTGCGCATTTACAAGAAAAATAAAGGATGGGTAAAGGTAACAGATTTATCCATGAATTAAGAATTGTAAATTATCCTTCAAGATGATAGCAAATCCTATTTAAATTATTAATATTATATCCACAATAAAAACTAATCTCTTTGGACCTAACCTGAGTAAAACTAGTAGTTGAGAATTTTGTGCAGAGCTGTCTAGTCCCTATTGGTCACTGCCAGCAGTTATCAGCATGTAGTAGACCAACTGGCTTCCAACTGAGACGTGTCCTGCTGGGATTTTAATCCAGGGCTTTGGCATTGAATGACATAAAATTGCTTCATATAGAAAACCTAGTATACCATGACAGAAATTGCACATTGTATCATAATTAGAGGTATTAATTTTGGAATACTAATATTGTTAATTTTGCTTCGTATACCCAACTGAACATGCCATTGGTATGAATGAGATGAAAAAAACTTCTATATGCCTCATATTTAAAAAAAATGCACTATTATTATCGATTACATGCAAATCAAATTTGAGTCAAATTATCCTAAAATATGCAGGTTTCTTCAAATTCAAACAATATGCGCTTTGATTCACGAGAATTGCCCTAAAACGGCCTTCACCATTTTACACATTGTAGTAGATTGTACATGTCATAGACTTCTACATGACTCTTTCTCTGCGTCTCTCTCTCTCTCTTTCGCTCTCTCATTTCAAAAGTTTCAATCATCTTTAAAACATTATACATGTACATTTAATGTAATCACATAGAATATCATTTAGTTATACAAAAATGGCTGTTAAATAGTTACTTTACCTAGCAAAGCTTGTGTTATCGCCAAAGTAAAGATGCCCGAAGGAGTGATCATCTTTAATACCTATCAGGATAAATCACCTCTAATTCTCTTACATTTCTACATGACTACCATTTTTCCAAAAAACAAGGTTATAGACGCTGCAGTATGTAGTGTGAACGCTCCAGGCTTTCCCCAAATTCAGGTTATTACATCTTCACTGCACAATTTAAATAATTTTCTTGCATGTCTGATTTTTAGTAACACTTTAGTTTGTGTTGTCACTATGATCATAGCACATTTGTCTTTACTGTCACGCATCCTTAGTAGGACGACGCTAAAACTGAATCCTTTAGTTTGCTTAAAAAGTTTTAAAGCAGGAGTCTAGACAAAAAGGGAAATTCGAATTTGGCTGGGGCGATAGCTATTTTCATTATTTATTAGTAAATTGATGTTTGGAAGCTATATAGGGGAGTCGGAAACTGCATCTACAATTATTATTACAATTTACAATTTGGTAAAAAAAATAGGAAAAGGTAAGAAAAAAATTCATGAACAATTATAAAAATTTAATTACAAAGTAAAGATTATAAGCTCTTTTCACACTACATTACAACTCTACTTTTGCTAAAAACTCAAAATATCTGGGAATAAAAATCAAACATCTGTAAGGTTCTATGATCAGTATTTACTGTAATCTGTAAAATGATGATATCTAAAATCATAATAAATAACCTGACCAAACCCCTCCTATTTCAAAAAAGCAACATACGTATTTTTTTTTATTTCTGACACTGGCCAATAGTCTCCAATTTTTTGCAGTCTGTTAATTTACGAAACATTGGCAAAACTTATATTATACTATCGCCATGTTGACCAAGTTCATATTTAAGAAACATTTTTTGTCAAAGCATCTATTCATTTATTAGTATTAATTTTCCAAGGGATTCACAGACATAATCAACTCTGACCCCATTGGCACTCACGTTCTAAATTCCCCATCAGTAAGTCTTTGGAGTGTGGGAGGAAACCCAGACAAATATGGGGAGAATATACAAATGGAGCGCCCGCTAGGACCATGGGGTACTCTTGCCGGGCCCAAAGGCACTTAACCCCTCTGTGACCTTAGACGTACTATCCCGTCGAGGTGACCTGGGCCTATCTGACCCTCGACGGGATAGTACGTCATAGCCGATCGGCCGCGCTCACGGGGGGAGCGCGGCCGATCGCGGCCGGGTGTCAGCTGCATATCGCAGCTGACATCCGGCACTATGTGCCAGGAGCGGTCATGGACCGCCCCCGGCACATTAACCCCCGGCACACCGCGATCAAACATGATCACGGTGTACCGGCGGTATAGGGAAGCATCACGTAGGGAGGGGGCTCCCTGCGGGCTTCCCTGAGACCCCCGGAGCAACGCGATGTGATCGCGTTGCTCCGAGGGTCTCCTACCTCCCTCCTCGCCGCAGGTCCCGGATCCAAGATGGCCGCGGCATCCGGGTCCTGCAGGGAGGGAGGTGGCTTACCGAGTGTCTGCTCAGAGCAGACACTTGGTAAGCCTGCAGCCCTGCACAGCAGATCGTCGATCTGACAGAGTGCTGTGCGCACTGTCAGATCAATGATCTGTAATGTCCCCCCTGGGACAAAGTAAAAAAGTTAAAAAAAATTCCCAACATGTGTGTAAAAAAAAAATAAAAAAAATATCCTAAATAAAGAAAAAAATATATATATTATTCCCATAAATACATTTCTTTAGCTAAATAAAATAAAAAAACAATAAAAGTACACATATTTAGTATCGCCGCGTCCGTAACGACCCAACCTATAAAACTGCCCCACTAGTTAACCCCTTCAGTAAACACCGTAAGAAAAAAAAAAAAAACGAGGCAAAAAACAACGCTTTATTATCATACCGCCGAACCAAAAGTGGAATAACACGCGATCAAAAAGACTGATATAAATAACCATGGTACCGCTGAAAACGTCATCTTGTCTCGCAAAAAATGAGCTGCCAGACAGCATCATCAGCAAAAAAATAAAAAAGTTATAGTCCTGTGAATAAAGCGATACCAAAATAATTATTTTTTCTATAAAATAGTTTTTATCGTATAAAAGTGCCAAAACATAAAAAAATGATATAAATGAGGTATCGCTGTAATCGTACTGACCCGATGAATAAAACTGCTTTATCAATTTTACCAAACGCGGAACGGTATAAACGCCTCCCCCAAAAGAAATTCATGAATAGCTGGTTTTTGATCACTCTGCCTCACAAAAATCGGAATAAAAAGCGACCAAAAAATGTCATGTGTCCGAAAATGTTACCAATAAAAACGTCAACTCGTCCCGCAAAAAACAAGATCTCACATGACTCTGTGGACTCAAAAATGGTAAAATTACAGCTCTCAAAATGTGGTAACGCAAAAAATATTTTTTGCAATGAAAAGCGTCTTTCAGTGTGTGATGGCTGCCAATCATAAAAACCCGCTAAAAAACCTGCTATAAAAGTAAATCAAACCCCCCTTCATCACCCCCTTAGTTAGGGAAAAATAAAAAAATTAAAAAATGTATTTATTTCCATTTTCCCATTAGGGTTAGGGCTAGAGTTAGGACTAGAGCTAGGGCTAGGGTTAGGGTTAGGGCAAGGGTTAGGGCTAGGGTTGGGGCTAGGGTTAGGGTTAGGGCTAGGGTTGGGGCTAGGGTTAGGGCTAGGGTTAGGGTTAGGGCTAGGGTTAGGGCTAGTGTTACGGCTAGTGTTAGGGCTAGTGATAGGGCTAGGGTTATTGCTAGGGTTAGGGCTAGGGTTAGGGCTAGGGTTGGGGCTAGGGTTAGGGCTAGGGTTAGGGCTAGGGTTAGGGCTAGTGTTACGGCTAGTGTTAGGGCTAGTGATAGGGCTATGGTTATTGCTAGGGTTAGGGCTAGGGTTAGGGCTAGGGTTGGGGCTAGGGTTGGGGCTACAGTTAGGGTTGGGGCTAAAGATAGGGTTAGGGTTTGGATTACATTTACGGTTGGGAATAGGGTTGGGTGTGTCTGGGTTAGAGGAGTGGTTAGGGTTACTGTTGGGATTAGGGTAAGGGGTGTGTTTGGATTAGGGTTTCAGTTATAATTGGGGGGTTTCCACTGTTTAGGCACATCAGGGGCTCTCCAAACGGGACATGGCATCCGATCTGAATTCCAGCCAATTCTGCGTTGAAAAAGGAAAACAGTGCTCCTTCCCTTCAGAGCTCTCCCGTGTGCCCAAACAGGGGTTTACCCCAACATATGGGGTATCAGCGTACTCAGGACAAATTGGACATCATCTTTTGGGGTCCAATTTCTCTTGCTACCCTTGGGAAAATACAAAACTGGGGGCCAAAAAATAAGTTTTGTGGGAAAAAAAAGATTTTTTATTTTCACGGCTCTGCGTTGTAAACTGTAGTGAAACACTTGGGGGTTCAAAGTTCTCACAACACACCTAGATAAGTTCCTTGGGGGGTCTAGTTTCTGATATGGGGTCATTTGTGGGGGGTTTGTACTGTTTGGGTACATCAGGGGCTCTGCAAATGCAACGTGACGCCTGCAGACCAATCCATTTAAGTCTGCATTCCAAATGGCGCTCCTTCCCTTCCGAGCTTTGTCATGCGCCCAAACAGTGGTTCCCCCCCACATATGGGGTATCAGCGTACTCAGGACAAATTGGACAACAACTTTTTGGGTCCAATTTATCCTGATACCCTTGTGAAAATACAAAACTGGGGGCTAAAAATCATTTTTGTGAAAAAAAAAAGATTTTTTATTTTCACGGCTCTGCGTTATAAACTGTAGTGAAACACTTGGGGGTTCAAAGTTCTCACAACACATCTAGATAAGTTCCTTGGGGGGTCTAGTTTCCAATATGGGGTCACTTGTGGGGGGTTTGTACTGTTTGGGTACATCAGGGGCTCTGCAAATGCAACGTGACGCCTGCAGACCAATCCATTTAAGTCTGCATTCCAAATGGCGCTCCTTCCCTTCCGAGCTTTGTCATGCGCCCAAACAGTGGTTCCCCCCACATATGGGGTATCAGCGTACTCAGGACAAATTGAACAACAACTTTTGGGGTCCAATTTATCCTGATACCCTTGTGAAAATACAAAACTGGGGGCTAAAAAAAATCATTTTTGTGGAAAAAAAAAGAATTTTTATTTTCACGGCTCTGCGTTATAAACTGTAGTGAAACACTTGGGGGTTCAAAGCTCTCAAAACACATCTAGATAAGTTCCATAGGGGGTCTACTTTCCAAAATGGTGTCACTTGTGGGGGTTTTTAATGTTTAGGCACATCAGGGGCTCTCCAAACGCAACATGGCATCCCATCTTAATTCCAGTCAATTTTGCATTGAAAAGTAAAATAGCGCTCCTTCCCTTCCGAGCTCTGCTATGCACCCAAACAGTGCTTTACCCCCACATATGGGGTATCGTCTTACTCAGGACAAATTGCACAACAACTTTTGTGGTCTAATTTCTTCTCTTACCCTTGGGGAAATAAAAAAATGGGGGCGAAAAGATCATTTTTGTGAAAAAATATGATTTTGTATTTTTACAGCTCTGCATTATAAACTTCTGTGAAGCACTTGTTGGGTCAAAGTGCTCAACACACATCTAGATAAGTTCCTTAAGGGGTCTACTTTCCAAAATGGTGTCACTTGTGGGGGGTTTCAATGTTTAGGCACATCAGGGGCTCTCCAAACGCAACATGGCGTCCCATCTCAATTCCAGTCAATTTTGCATTGAAAAGTCAAATGGCGCTCCTTCCCTTCTGAGCTCTGCCCTGCGCTTAAACAATGGTTTACACCCACATATGGGGTATCAGCGTACTCAGGACAAATTGAAAAAAAAAAAGGGGTCCAATTTCTTCTCTTACCCTTGGGAAAATAAAAAATTGGGGGCGAAAAGATCATTTTTGTGAAAAAATATGATTTTTTATTTTTACGGCTCTGCATTATAAACTTCTGTGAAGCACTTGTTGGGTCAAAGTGCTCACCACACATCTAGATAGGTTCCTTAGGGGGTCTACTTTCCAAAATGGTGTCACTTGTGGGGGGTTTCAATGTTTAGGCACATCAGGGGCTCTCCAAATGCAACATGGCGTCCCATCTCAATTCCAGTCAATTTTGCATTGAAAAGTCAAATGGCGCTCCTTTCCTTCCGAGCTCTGCCCTGCGCCCAAACAGTGGTTTACCCCCACATATGGGGTATCAGCGTACTCAGGGCAAATTGTACAACAAATTTTGGGGTCTATTTTCTCCTGTTACCCTTGGTAAAATAAAACAAATTGGAGCTGAAATAAATTTTGTGTGAAAAAAAGTTAAATGTTTATTTTTATTTAAACATTCCAAAAATTCCTGTGAAACACCTGAAGGGTTAATAAACTTCTTGAAAGTGGTTTTGAGTACCTTGAGGGGAGCAGTTTTTAGAATGGTGTCACACTTGGGTATTTTCTATCATTTAGACCCCTCAAAATGACTTCAAATGAGATGTGGTCCCTAAAAAAAATGGTGTTGTAAAAATGAGAAATTGCTGGTCAACTTTTAACCCTTATAACACACAAAAAAAAATTTTGGTTCCAAAATTGAGCTGATGTAAAGGAGACATGTGGGAAATGTTACTTATTAAGTATTTTGCATGACATATGTCTGTGATTTAAGGGCATATAAATTCAAATTTGGAAAATTGCAAAATTTTCAAAATTTTCGCCAAATATTCGTTTTTTTTACAAATAAACGCAAGTTATATCAAAGAAATTTTACCACTATCATGAAGTACAATATGTCACGAGAAAACAGTGTCAGAATCGCCAAGATCCGTTGAAGCGTTCCAGAGTTATTACCTCATAAAGGGACAGTGGTCAGAATTGTAAAAATTGGCCCGGTCATTAACGTGCAAACCACCCTTGGGGGTGAAGGGGTTAAAGGGGTGGTCACGGTAGCAGGGACCCAGTCCGTGGTCCTGAGCATCCAACAAAAATCAAGTGGAAAATAAAGTCTATGGGGGATAATTCATGACGCCACCTGTGGTGTTCGGTCAGGATGGCTGATGCTGCTTAAAGGGACTGCTGGGGCCGATGATAATGCAGCAGGGATGGTTCTGCTCCCCACAAGTGGAGCAGTGCCCCAGTGCTACCGGTACAGTTGGTAAGGGATGATAGATGGTGGGGTGCAGGACAGAGGGTGCAGGAAATGATTGGAGAACACAAGGGTTGCAGTTTCCTTTACCTTTTACTGGTGAATTGCAGGTGCAGTCCAGGGCACAGGTAACAGGTGTTGATGGGGTCCGGGCAGCCTGAAAGTAACTTGGGATCCACTTAGCCAGGTGGGTTCGGAGGCCGTCCTTCTGCGTTGTATTTTCTGTCCCTTGCTGCCTGAAGCTCTGCACAAGTTTCTCTCAGTGTCTGTTACTCCTACCCAGTATGGCTGACAGCATGAGCCTATCATGGGCACTGTCTTCTCACTGACAGCCTCAGGCTCCTGACCTGCTGTGGCACCTCCAGATATCAGATCGGGCCAGGGCCAGGAGACCTGCAATCTCCTGCCCTCCGGTTCTAGTTGCTGGGTTTGTAGTACCCTTGCAAACACGGAATCCGGTCTCTTTAGTGCTTAATCCTAGGGGAGCTCAGTCACAGCTCCACACCACAGGCTTTTCTCTCTTGCCTCCTCGACCCTCACTCACTGTCCCTACACACAGACTAAGTAACCCCGCCTCCAAACCAGAATTTATTGGGAAGTTCCCCTGAAAATGGGTTTAGAGCTCCCCCTTCTGGTCTGGAGTCAGGAAGGTGTTGCATGTTTGTGTTACCTGCCAAGGGAATCCCTCTTTACCTCCAGGCATGACATCACCCACTGTGAGGAAGGAAATGCTATTGTGGCAACTGGACACCTGGGGTGCTGTTATGATCCCAATGGCAAGGATCTCAGAGATTACAGCAAAAGTCTGCAAACATAAATACCAGCTCATAGGGACGTTGTAACTAGGCTGACCATATACCTGATCCTAGCACAAACACTAACAGTAGCCGGGGAACGTGTCTACGTTGATCCTAGACGTCTCGCGCCAGCCGGAGAACTAACTAACCCTATCAGGGAAAATAAGACCTCTCTTGCCTCCAGAGAAAAGACCCCAAAGTAATACAAGCCCCCAACAAATAATAACGGTGAGGTAAGAAGAAAAGACAAACGTAAGAATGAACTAGATTTTAGCAAAGAGAGGCCCACTGACTAATAGCAGAAAATAGTAAGATGACTTATATGGTCAGCAAAAAACCCTGCAAAATATCCACGCTGAATATCCAAGAACCCCCAAACCGACTAACGGTGAGGGGGGAGAATATCAGCCCCCTAGAGCTTCCAGCAATATCAGGAATCACATATTGTACAAGCTGGACAAAAATATGAACAAAGCAAAATAACAAAAAATAAGAAAGCAGGACTTAGCTTATCTTGCAAAGAACCAGGACCTGAAGACAGGAGCAAACAGAAATGAACTGATTACAACGATGCCAGGCACTGGACTGAGAATCCAGGAAGTTTAAATAGCAACACCCCAGGCCTAACGAAGCAGGTGAGTACCAACCTGGTAAAAGACAATCCAAGTGCCAAATCACTAGTGACCACAAGAGGGAGCCAAGAAGTATAGTTCACAACAGTACCCCCCTTTAAGGAGGGGTCACCGATCCCTCACCAAGACCACCAGGGCAACCAGGATGAGCAGCGTGGAAGGCACGAACCAAATCGGCCGCATGAACATCAGAGGCGGCCACCCAGGAATTATCCTCCTGACCATAGCCCTTCCATTTGACCAAATACTGAAGCCTCCGTCTAGAGAGAAGAGAATCCAAGATCTTCTCTACCACGTACTCCAACTCGCCCTCAACCAACACCGGAGCAGGAGGCTCAACAGCAGGAACCAAAGGCACAACGTACCACCGCAACAAAGACCTATGGAACACGTTGTGAATGGCAAATGACACCGGAAGATCCAAACGAAAAGAAACCGGGTTAAGAACTTCCAAAATTTTATAAGGACCAATAAAGCGAGGCTTAAACTTAGGAGAGGAAACCTTCAGAGGGACATACCGAGAAGACAACCAAACCAAATCCCCAACACGAAGTCGGGGGCCCACACCGCGGCGGCGGTTGGCAAAACGCTGAGCCTTCTCCTGTGACAACTTCAAGTTGTCCACCACATGATTCCAAATCCGCTGCAACCTATCCACCACGGAATCCACCCCAGGACAGTCAGAAGACTCAACATGACCCGAGGAGAAACGAGGATGAAAACCAGAGTTGCAGAAGAATGGCGAAACCAAAGTAGCGGAACTAGCCCAATTATTAAGGGCAAACTCCGCCAATGGCAAGAAGGTCACCCAATCATCCTGGTCCGCAGAAACAAAACATCTCAAATAAGCCTCCTGTCTGATTAGTTCGCTCCGTTTGACCATTAGTCTGAGGATGGAAGGCAGATGAAAACGACAAATCAATGCCCATTCTAGCACAAAAAGATCGCCAGAATCTGGACACAAACTGGGACCCTCTGTCAGACACGATATTCTCCGGAATGCCGTGTAAACGAACCACATTCTGAAAAAACAAAGGAACCAGATCGGAAGAGGAAGGCAACTTAGGCAAGGGTACCAAATGGACCATCTTGGAAAAATGATCACACACCACCCAGATGACAGACATTCCCTGAGACACCGGAAGATCAGAAATGAAATCCATGGAAATGTGTGTCCAAGGCCTCTTCGGGACGGGCAAGGGCAGAAGCAACCCGCTAGCACGAGAACAACAAGGCTTAGCCCGAGCACAAGTCCCACAGGACTGCACAAATGACCGCACATCCCGTGACAAGGAAGGCCATCAAAAGGACCTAGCCACCAAATCTCGGGTACCAAAAATTCCCGGATGCCCTGCCAACACCGAGGAATGAACCTCGGAAATGACTTTGCTGGTCCATTTATCAGGAACAAACAGTCTGTCGGGTGGACAAGAGTCAGGTCTACCAGCCTGAAATCTCTGCAACACACGTCGCAAATCAGGAGATATGGCCGACACAATTACTCCCTCTTTAAGAATACCAGCTGGCTCCGAGACTCCAGGAGAGTCAGGCACAAAGCTCCTAGAAAGAGCATCAGCCTTAACATTCTTCGAACCAGGCAGGTACGAGACCACAAAGTCAAAACGAGAGAAAAACAATGACCAACGAGCCTGTCTAGGATTCAGGCGCTTAGCAGACTCGAGATACATCAGATTTTTGTGATCAGTCAAGACCACCACACGATGCTTAGCACCCTCGAGCCAATGACGCCACTCCTCAAATGCCCACTTCATGGCCAACAACTCCCGATTACCAACATCATAGTTCCGCTCAGCAGGTGAAAACTTCCTAGAGAAAAAGGCACATGGTCTCATCACAGAGCAACCAGAGCCTCTCTGCGACAAAACAGCCCCAGCACCGATCTCAGAAGCATCCACTTCAACCTGAAAGGGAAGTGAGACATCAGGCTGGCACAAAACAGGCGCCAAAGTAAACCGGCGCTTCAGCTCCTGGAAGGCCTCCACGGCTGCAGGGGCCCAATTAGCCACATCAGAACCTTTCTTGGTCATATCCGTCAAAGGTTTAACAACACTAGAAAAATTAGCGATAAAGCGACGGTAGAAATTAGCAAACCCCAAGAATTTCTGAAGACTCTTAACAGACGTGGGCTGAGTCCAATCATGAATAGCTCGGACCTTGACTGGGTCCATCTCCACAGCAGAAGGGGAGAAAATAAAACCCAAAAAGGAAACCTTCTGCACTCCAAAGAGACACTTTGAGCCCTTCACAAACAAAGCATTATCACGCAAAACCTGAAACACCATCCTGACCTGCTTTACATGAGAATCCCAATCATCCGAGAAAACCAGAATATCATCCAGATAAACAATCATAAATTTATCCAGATACTTCCGGAAGATATCATGCATAAAGGACTGAAACACTGAAGGAGCATTAACTATTTAGGCCTGGCATACTGTTATGATCCCAATGGCAAGGATCTCAGAGATTACAGCAAAAGTCTGCAAACATAAATACCAGCTCATAGGGACGTGGTAACTAGGCTGACCATATACCTGATCCTAGCACAAACACTAACAGTAGCCGGGGAACGTGCCTACGTTGATCCTAGACGTCTCGCGCCAGCCGGAGAACTAACTAACCCTATCAGGGAAAATAAGACCTCTCTTGCCTCCAGAGAAAAGACCCCAAAGTAATACAAGCCCCCAACAAATAATAACGGTGAGGTAAGAAGAAAAGACAAACGTAAGAATGAACTAGATTTTAGCAAAGAGAGGCCCACTGACTAATAGCAGAAAATAGTAAGATGACTTATATGGTCAGCAAAAAACCCTGCAAAATATCCACGCTGAATATCCAAGAACCCCCAAACCGACTAACGGTGAGGGGGGAGAATATCAGCCCCCTAGAGCTTCCAGCAATATCAGGAATCACATATTGTACAAGCTGGACAAAAATATGAACAAAGCAAAATAACAAAAAATAAGAAAGCAGGACTTAGCTTATCTTGCAAAGAACCAGGACCTGAAGACAGGAGCAAACAGAAATGAACTGATTACAACGATGCCAGGCACTGGACTGAGAATCCAGGAAGTTTAAATAGCAACACCCCAGGCCTAACGAAGCAGGTGAGTACCAACCTGGTAAAAGACAATCCAAGTGCCAAATCACTAGTGACCACAAGAGGGAGCCAAGAAGTATAGTTCACAACAGGGTGCCACACAAACTCTTTGTAGATGTCCTTGGAGAGATTTGAACCCAGGACTCCAGCGCTGACGTGCTAACCACTAAGCCACCATACTGCCGTTATAGGTTATATACATGTTCTGTCTTCATACACGATGACACGGTGTACAATCTGACATACAGCATAAACCACTTCTCTCTTCCAAATAAGCACATCGTTCTCTGCAGTTTAACTTGTTTATTGGTTAACAGGTATAGATTATGCAGTAAAACTATAAGAATACAAACAACATAGGTAAGTATTTGACAAATAATCACACAGCTGACACTTTACAATCAGTAGGAAAGTAAACAGTGTGATGCAAACATGAACATGGAATACACAGATCCCTAATAATCACATCTCCTTTATACTGGCTGCTATACAGTTAATCACATTTCTGTACAATACTGTATTGCAAGAAGAGCGATATTAATCTTACCAGATATGCTTTACCAGGATAGCAACTCAAGCTGGAGCAGTTACAAGAGGGCAAATATACATGTGTGTCCCATGAAGTACACAAAAGAAAATGGAGGCTCTGCTACCAAGCATACTTTGTTTTAATCTCACAATGCAACACTCTATCTGCTGTTAAAGACACAGGTTATAAATTCAGCCACCACTAGATGGTGCTATAAAGCAACAAGCAGCACATAAACATGAACATATTGCCTCTATTCAGATGAACAGAACATTCCCCGCTTGGCATCAACTGATGCCACTTACAGGCTCTTTTGGCAAAGGCAATAAAACAAGTTCTGAAACTGGTCTGAGCAATAGTTTACTCTCCATCAGCCTTCCACACTTTGACATTGACCTTGCACACTTTCTCTTCCTTGCTTGGTAATACTTTTGTGATGAGGCCTTGTGGCCACTCATTTCGGTGTGACTGGCTGTCTTTCATGAGTACAACATCACCAGGTTTGATGTTCAGTTTGTCGATCTGCCACTTCTTCCTAGGCTGTAAGGTGGAGAGATAATGCTTTCTCCATCTGTCCCAGAAGGTATTGGAGAGACTTTGTTCTTGTCTCCATTGACATCTGTAGAGGTCCTTGGTGCTAAAATCTCCGACTGGAGCACTGAGAGCGCTGGTTTTCTGAGTGAGTAACATGTCGGGAGTGAGAATGGTCGGATCTCCAGCATCACTAGAAAGTGAAGTCAATTGTCTGGCATTTATGATGGCCGAAACTTCTGCTAAGAATGTAGTCAAACCTTTGTGTGTGAGTCTTGTACTACCTACTTGCAAGGGCCTCTAATGGCAATGAAACATCGGAGCACATTTATAAAACTTGAGGTATCCATGGATTCAATTACTTTGATGTGGACTGCCCAAATACATCCAGTCCGATGCTGATAAAGGGTGGATCTGTGCTAAGTCTGCCTGATGGAAGATTGGCAATCTTTGGGTTTTGAGTCACGCCACAGAGTTTGCGACAAATCACACAGTTGAAGATGAGTTTACTCACACATCTGTTTGCTCCGACTATCCATAGTCCAGCAGTTCACGGATTCCCTTCTGTAAACAATCGGCCTTGATGTTTCTCCAAAACATGGTGTTGCCGCACAAGCAGAGTCATGACATGAAGATAACCAGGAGTTATTACAGGGTGTTTCTCCACAAATTCCACTTTGGCATCTTGAAGAAGACCTCCAATTCTTAACAGCTCATCTTGGTCAATGATTGGATCAAGGTTCTTCAAAACACTTTCTCTAGAAATGGGTTGACCTTTGTTGAGATTGTCTATTTCTTTGGCATAACACTCATGCTGTATGGTACGAATTATCGTGTTCTAGGCATTTTTCAGATTTTGAATGATAAAGGCATGCTTGCAGTGGTGACAACTTTTTCAAGGCTTCTGATTGGCAGGTGATATTAACTTGTAAGACTAAGCCACATGAAATAAACAAGCGATGGAACAAACAAGCACATTCCAAGCTGAGAACCAACTGAAATGATGGGATTTGATGTAATTGTCTGAAGTTACTGTGCATAGAACGGATACCTGAGGGCGGATTTCCTCATCTGCATCTGGATTCACCAGTTCAAAGTTGTCTGACTCATCACTGTAAGGCGTCGAACGGTATAAGAATGCAGGGCCCATAAACCAGGTTGTATCCTTAAAGTGCCTTGATCTAGTTGCGTGGTCTGCAAGATTGTGGTGTGTGGCTACATAGTGCCAATATTTAGGGCAAGTGGATCTCTTGATCCTTAGCACCAGATTGTTGACATCAATTTCTGCGTGGCCATTCTGGAATATTCTCTCCATGAAGGCAAAGAATTGTTCTCTTGCTTCTGGTGCCTTCTGTAGTTTACGTTTGAGGGAGACAAATGGACCATAGACAATCTGTCTATTGTTGGGTACGCGTTGCCTCTGGGGTTTGTATGGTAGAGGTGCGATCCAACTGTTTGACTCATTTCTTACTATCTCTCGACGCATGATGTCCCAAAACAGTCTGTCTTCTATGGACATTGCTACCTTGTTGTCTTCTCTTGTCCTGTGGAAAGCTGTGCACCCTATATGATCTTGGTCACCGTCACATGCGTGGTCTTCACAGGAAGGATCAGCTAACGGACAAGGTAGAGGAGCATTGTGTGGCAATTCTTTTTAATAGGAAGCTACTCTTACATGGCTGGAAGTGAGACGCATGTCTATTTTCAATAGTATTGGTGAACATACTGTTGCAAAAAAAGAGAGAAGCCAGCACTGCTGAAGGCCAAAACGCAATATCTAAAGTGCACATGCACATAATAAATTCTGACTGTATTTCAAATATGAGATATTTAGCAAATAATTGATCAATTCTTTGAGCTACCCCGCCACTTCACGGCAATCTCAAAATGGGGCAGTCCTAACTCTACGTTTTTTATTTACATTGTGCCATTACGGCCTCCTAGATGTATAGAGAGTGAAAAAAAAAAAAAAAAAAAGGACAAACCACATTACATAACATTACATGACAAACTGTACCTGGAGCATTGACAGAATCACTCTCTTAGTGCCAGGAAGGCGAGCGCGGATAGAGGCCGATCAGGTCCTGTGCGGACATATCAGATCTGGCCTCCACACTGCCAAACCAACACCAAAGTTAAAGGATGAAACTGGCTGAGGCACGCTGGGTCATATGCGCCATTCTGTCTGGGTTCACTATGATTGATAGGCTGCTGTGCACACACACACAGCAGCCCTGCCCTGCCTCAGGCTCTAGTTAATTAGGCAGCTGTGCCTCAGCCAGTTTCATCCTTTAACTTTGGTGTTGGTTTGGCAGTGTGGAGGCCAGATCTGATATGTCCGCACAGGACCTGATCGGCCTTTATCCGCGCTCGCCTTCATGGCACTAAGGGAGTGATTCTGTCAATGCTCCAGGTACAGTTTGTCATGTAATGTTAAGTAATGTGGTTTGTCCTTTTTTTTTTTTTCTCACTCTCTCTACATTTAGGAGGCCGTAATGGCACAATGTAAATAAAAAACGTAGAGTTAGGACTGCCCCATTTTGAGATTGCCGTGAAGTGGCGGGGTAGCTCAAAGAATTGATCAATTATTTGCTAAATATCTCATATTTGAAATACAGTCAGAATTTATTATGTGCATGTGCACTTTAGATATTGCGTTTTGGCCTTCAGCAGTGCTGGCTTCTCTCTTTTTTTTGCTTCTGTATTGGTATGTGGCTGACCACCACTGTTGCCGCGCACGCTGGGTCATATGCGCCATTCTTTCTGGGTTCACTATGATTGATAGGCTGCTGTGCACACACACACAGCAGCCCTGCCTCAGGCTCTAGTTAATTAGGCAGCTGTGCCTCAGCCAGTTTCATCCTTTAACTTTGGTGTTGGTTTGGCAGTGTGGAGGCCAGATCTGATATGTCCGCACAGGACCTGATCAGCCTTTATCCGCGCTCGCCTTCCTGGCACTAAGGGAGTGATTCTGTCAATGCTCCAGGTACAGTTTGTCATGTAATGTTAAGTAATGTGGTTTGTCCTTTTTTTTTTTTTTTCTCACTCTCTATACATTTAGGAGGCCGTAATGGCACAATGTAAATAAAAAACGTAGAGTTAGGACTGCCCCATTTTGAGATTGCCGTGAAGTGGCGGGGTAGCTCAAAGAATTGATCAATTATTTGCTAAATATCTCATATTTGAAATACAGTCAGAATTTATTATGTGCATGTGCACTTTAGATATTGCGTTTTGGCCTTCAGCAGTGCTGGCTTCTCTCTTTTTTTTGCTTCTGAACATACTGTTGACTGAGGTCAGCTTGTGTGGTCCATCTAAACAGACGCCTCCTACGATGACCCATCCCAGGTCAAGTCTTTGTGCATATGGGGAGTTCTGTAGGCCGTTTATCTGTCCTTTAACTTTATGGACTCATAGTATGTCTCTTTTGAGGAGTAAGACAATCGGAGCTTCTTGGTCCAGTTCAGGTATCAGGTGGGCTATACGCTTCAAATGGGAATGTTGGGCTGCTACCTCTGGCGTATGTATCTCGGACCTATTGTCAGGAATTTGGTTGCACTCCAGTATTGATGGCAAGGCTTAGCAGGTTTGACCATCTATAGACTCTACCTTTAATCCGGTTGCTTTTCTCCCCGCCATCTCGACAATACCTGCACATGTCTTCAAAGAGTAAGGAAAACCAGGGCCAGCAATGTTGAAGGAGTTGAAGAGAAAGGACTTGGCTAGAGACCTGTTGCTCTGATCATCCATGATTGCATATACCTTGATTGCCTTATCCCAGTGGCTCGCTGGGTAGACTCTGACAAGGCAGATCTTCGATCAGGATCTTCCTGCTACAAGTTCTTTACAGATCTCTGTACATTGTGAAGTGACTACTGGGGTGTCTATGTCAGCGTCCATCTGCTTTTCACCATACTCTTCTACTTGTGACGATACCCCTGAGGGTTTTCCAGGGTGTAAGGCTGTGTTGTGCTCCAAGCTACGACATTCTGCGCATTTCACATTGGTTTCACAGTTCTTGACAAAGTGCTAGGCCATGGTGCAGCGGTGCAGCATCTGAAGCATATCTTGTTTACTTTGAGGAAACCATTGCAATCTTCTAGAGACTTCTTCCTCAAGGCTCTACATGTTACCAGAGGATGTGGTTTCTTGTGTAAGGGGCAGTGTTTGCTGAGATCCTGATGTTTGTCTTCCTCTGGAAAAGACTTACTTGCCCTATAATGAAACTCTGTGGAGGTCATATTAGTTTTGTGGACTGTCAATGGTGTTTTACAAGGTTTGACACCAGGGGCAGTGATACATGACATAGTGAAATCAAAACAGGGGTCATTTCTAACTCTTGCCTGTTGAGCAAAAAAGTCTAAGAACACTCTGAAAGGAGGAAATGATACCCTATGTGTTGTGTATCCGCTTTTTGGGCTCCCCTGGTGGTTGCTGGTGGTACTGGTGACTTGTTGGCACTTTGCTTCTTCTGTTCACCTGCTTCCATCAGTGTTTGGGAGTTTCCTATTTAGCCTTGCTCTCCAGTCATTTCCTTGCCGGTCATCATTGTAACCAGAGCCTTCGGTTGCATGTTCCTGCTACTAGTCTGCTGATCAGCTAAGTGGACTTTGTCCTTTTGTTTTGTACCTTTGTCCAGTTTGCAGTTTTTGTAATTCTCTGTAGCTGGAAGCTCTTGCGGGCTGAAATTGCCACTCCTGTGTCATGAGTTGACACAGGAGTCTTAAAGTAATTTCAGGATGGTTTTTGAAAGGGTTTTCAGTTGACCGTGAAGTCCTCTTTTGTATCCTTCTGCTATCTAGTAAGTGGACCTCTCTTTGCTAAATCTACTTTCATACTGTGTATGTCTTTTCCTCTTAATTCACCGTTATTACATGTGGGGGGCTGCTATCATCTTTTGGGGTATTTCCCTAGAGGTAAGCCAGGTCTGTTTCTTCCTCTACCAGGCGTAGTTAGTCCTCCGGCTGGCACGTGGCATATAGGAAGCCGTAGGTATGCTCCCTGGCTACTGTTAGTTGTGTGGTAGATTTAGCTCACGGTCAACTCGAGTTTCCATCACCCGAGACCTCGTTCGTTACTTATATGTTTCTTACATTCCCTTGCCATTGGGAACCATGACAGTATGACCGGCCATGTGTTAAACTTATTGGCAGAAGAAAGGAGAGAAAAAAGAAGTCTGTAAATTTTTTTTTTTTTTTCCCTTTTTCCTCTATGCTTGCTCCATAGTTGGATCTGTTGTATTTCAGCTTTAATTACAGCCTTTGCCTTTCTCTCCTTATAATCCTTGAATGGCTCTGAGCTCACCTGTTTAAAGATGGATCCTCAGAGTTTGGCTGCAGGTTTAAATAATCTTGCTACGAAGGTTCAAAATTTACAAGATTTTGTTATACATACTCCTATTTCTGAACCTAAAATCCCTACACGAGAGATGTTTTCCGGAGATAGATCTCGGTTTTTGAATTTCAAATATAATTGTAAATTATTCCTTTCTCTCAGACCTCACTCCTCAGGAGATCCTGTCCAGCAGGTTAAGATTGTAATCTCTTTGCTGCGAGGTGACCCTCAAAATTGGGCATTTTCATTGGCACCAGGGGATCCTGCGTTGCTCAATGTGGATGCGTTTTTCCTGGCGTTTGGGTTGCTTTATGAGGAACCTAATTTGGAGATTCAAGCTGAAAAAGCTTTGATAGCCCTATCTCAAGGGCAAGATGAAGCGGAGATATACTGCCAAAAATTTCGTAGGTGGTCTGTGCTTACTCAGTGGAATGAGTGCGCCTTAGCGGCAAATTTCAGAGAGGGCCTTTCTGATGCCGTTAAAGATGTTATGGTCGGGTTCCCTGCGCCTACAGGTCTGAATGAGTCCATGACAATGGCAATTCAGATTGATCGGCGTTTGCGGGAGCGCAAACCCGTGCACCATTTGGCGGTATCTTCTGAAGAGACGCCAGAGAAAATGCAATGTGACAGAGTTATGTCCAGAAGCGAGCGGCAGAATTATAGGCGTAAAAATGGGTTATGCTTCTATTGTGGTGATTCTGCTCATGTTATATCGGCATGCTCTAAGCGTACTAGGAAGGTTGACAAGTCCATTTCAATTGGCACTTTACAGTCCAAATTTATTTTGTCTGTAACCTTGATTTGTTCATTATCAGTTATTACCGTGGATGCCTATGTGGACTCTGGCGCCGCTCTGAGTCTTATGGACTGGTCCTTTGCCAGGCGCTGTGGGTTTGATTTAGAGCCTCTGGAAGTCCCTATACCTCTGAAGGGTATTGATTAAACTTAGGAGAGGAAACCTTCAGAGGGACATACCGAGAAGACAACCAAACCAAATCCCCAACACGAAGTCGGGGGCCCACACCGCGGCGGCGGTTGGCAAAACGCTGAGCCTTCTCCTGTGACAACTTCAAGTTGTCCACCACATGATTCCAAATCCGCTGCAACCTATCCACCACGGAATCCACCCCAGGACAGTCAGAAGACTCAACATGACCCGAGGAGAAACGAGGATGAAAACCAGAGTTGCAGAAGAATGGCGAAACCAAAGTAGCGGAACTAGCCCAATTATTAAGGGCAAACTCCGCCAATGGCAAGAAGGTCACCCAATCATCCTGGTCCGCAGAAACAAAACATCTCAAATAAGCCTCCTGTCTGATTAGTTCGCTCCGTTTGACCATTAGTCTGAGGATGGAAGGCAGATGAAAACGACAAATCAATGCCCATTCTAGCACAAAAAGATCGCCAGAATCTGGACACAAACTGGGACCCTCTGTCAGACACGATATTCTCCGGAATGCCGTGTAAACGAACCACATTCTGAAAAAACAAAGGAACCAGATCGGAAGAGGAAGGCAACTTAGGCAAGGGTACCAAATGGACCATCTTGGAAAAATGATCACACACCACCCAGATGACAGACATTCCCTGAGACACCGGAAGATCAGAAATGAAATCCATGGAAATGTGTGTCCAAGGCCTCTTTGGGACGGGCAAGGGCAGAAGCAACCCGCTAGCACGAGAACAACAAGGCTTAGCCCGAGCACAAGTCCCACAGGACTGCACAAATGACCGCACATCCCGTGACAAGGAAGGCCATCAAAAGGACCTAGCCACCAAATCTCGGGTACCAAAAATTCCCGGATGCCCTGCCAACACCGAGGAATGAACCTCGGAAATGACTTTGCTGGTCCATTTATCAGGAACAAACAGTCTGTCGGGTGGACAAGAGTCAGGTCTACCAGCCTGAAATCTCTGCAACACACGTCGCAAATCAGGAGATATGGCCGACACAATTACTCCCTCTTTAAGAATACCAGCTGGCTCCGAGACTCCAGGAGAGTCAGGCACAAAGCTCCTAGAAAGAGCATCAGCCTTAACATTCTTCGAACCAGGCAGGTACGAGACCACAAAGTCAAAACGAGAGAAAAACAATGACCAACGAGCCTGTCTAGGATTCAGGCGCTTAGCAGACTCGAGATACATCAGATTTTTGTGATCAGTCAAGACCACCACACGATGCTTAGCACCCTCGAGCCAATGACGCCACTCCTCAAATGCCCACTTCATGGCCAACAACTCCCGATTACCAACATCATAGTTCCGCTCAGCAGGTGAAAACTTCCTAGAGAAAAAGGCACATGGTCTCATCACAGAGCAACCAGAGCCTCTCTGCGACAAAACAGCCCCAGCACCGATCTCAGAAGCATCCACTTCAACCTGAAAGGGAAGTGAGACATCAGGCTGGCACAAAACAGGCGCCAAAGTAAACCGGCGCTTCAGCTCCTGGAAGGCCTCCACAGCTGCAGGGGCACATCAGAACCTTTCTTGGTCATATCCGTCAAAGGTTTAACAACACTAGAAAAATTAGCGATAAAGCGACGGTAGAAATTAGCAAACCCCAAGAATTTCTGAAGACTCTTAACAGACGTGGGCTGAGTCCAATCATGAATAGCTCGGACCTTGACTGGGTCCATCTCCACAGCAGAAGGGGAGAAAATAAAACCCAAAAAGGAAACCTTCTGCACTCCAAAGAGACACTTTGAGCCCTTCACAAACAAAGCATTATCACGCAAAACCTGAAACACCTTCCTGACCTGCTTTACATGAGAATCCCAATCATCCGAGAAAACCAGAATATCATCCAGATAAACAATCATAAATTTATCCAGATACTTCCGGAAGATATCATGCATAAAGGACTGAAACACTGAAGGAGCATTAACTATTTAGGCCTGGCATACTGTTATGATCCCAATGGCAAGGATCTCAGAGATTACAGCAAAAGTCTGCAAACATAAATACCAGCTCATAGGGACGTGGTAACTAGGCTGACCATATACCTGATCCTAGCACAAACACTAACAGTAGCCGGGGAACGTGCCTACGTTGATCCTAGACGTCTCGCGCCAGCCGGAGAACTAACTAACCCTATCAGGGAAAATAAGACCTCTCTTGCCTCCAGAGAAAAGACCCCAAAGTAATACAAGCCCCCAACAAATAATAACGGTGAGGTAAGAAGAAAAGACAAACGTAAGAATGAACTAGATTTTAGCAAAGAGAGGCCCACTGACTAATAGCAGAAAATAGTAAGATGACTTATATGGTCAGCAAAAAACCCTGCAAAATATCCACGCTGAATATCCAAGAACCCCCAAACCGACTAACGGTGAGGGGGGAGAATATCAGCCCCCTAGAGCTTCCAGCAATATCAGGAATCACATATTGTACAAGCTGGACAAAAATATGAACAAAGCAAAATAACAAAAAATAAGAAAGCAGGACTTAGCTTATCTTGCAAAGAACCAGGACCTGAAGACAGGAGCAAACAGAAATGAACTGATTACAACGATGCCAGGCACTGGACTGAGAATCCAGGAAGTTTAAATAGCAACACCCCAGGCCTAACGAAGCAGGTGAGTACCAACCTGGTAAAAGACAATCCAAGTGCCAAATCACTAGTGACCACAAGAGGGAGCCAAGAAGTATAGTTCACAACAGGGTGCCACACAAACTCTTTGTAGATGTCCTTGGAGAGATTTGAACCCAGGACTCCAGCGCTGACGTGCTAACCACTAAGCCACCATACTGCCGTTATAGGTTATATACATGTTCTGTCTTCATACACGATGACACGGTGTACAATCTGACATACAGCATAAACCACTTCTCTCTTCCAAATAAGCACATCGTTCTCTGCAGTTTAACTTGTTTATTGGTTAACAGGTATAGATTATGCAGTAAAACTATAAGAATACAAACAACATAGGTAAGTATTTGACAAATAATCACACAGCTGACACTTTACAATCAGTAGGAAAGTAAACAGTGTGATGCAAACATGAACATGGAATACACAGATCCCTAATAATCACATCTCCTTTATACTGGCTGCTATACAGTTAATCACATTTCTGTACAATACTGTATTGCAAGAAGAGCGATATTAATCTTACCAGATATGCTTTACCAGGATAGCAACTCAAGCTGGAGCAGTTACAAGAGGGCAAATATACATGTGTGTCCCATGAAGTACACAAAAGAAAATGGAGGCTCTGCTACCAAGCATACTTTGTTTTAATCTCACAATGCAACACTCTATCTGCTGTTAAAGACACAGGTTATAAATTCAGCCACCACTAGATGGTGCTATAAAGCAACAAGCAGCACATAAACATGAACATATTGCCTCTATTCAGATGAACAGAACATTCCCCGCTTGGCATCAACTGATGCCACTTACAGGCTCTTTTGGCAAAGGCAATAAAACAAGTTCTGAAACTGGTCTGAGCAATAGTTTACTCTCCATCAGCCTTCCACACTTTGACATTGACCTTGCACACTTTCTCTTCCTTGCTTGGTAATACTTTTGTGATGAGGCCTTGTGGCCACTCATTTCGGTGTGACTGGCTGTCTTTCATGAGTACAACATCACCAGGTTTGATGTTCAGTTTGTCGATCTGCCACTTCTTCCTAGGCTGTAAGGTGGAGAGATAATGCTTTCTCCATCTGTCCCAGAAGGTATTGGAGAGACTTTGTTCTTGTCTCCATTGACATCTGTAGAGGTCCTTGGTGCTAAAATCTCCGACTGGAGCACTGAGAGCGCTGGTTTTCTGAGTGAGTAACATGTCGGGAGTGAGAATGGTCGGATCTCCAGCATCACTAGAAAGTGAAGTCAATTGTCTGGCATTTATGATGGCCGAAACTTCTGCTAAGAATGTAGTCAAACCTTTGTGTGTGAGTCTTGTACTACCTACTTGCAAGGGCCTCTAATGGCAATGAAACATCGGAGCACATTTATAAAACTTGAGGTATCCATGGATTCAATTACTTTGATGTGGACTGCCCAAATACATCCAGTCCGATGCTGATAAAGGGTGGATCTGTGCTAAGTCTGCCTGATGGAAGATTGGCAATCTTTGGGTTTTGAGTCACGCCACAGAGTTTGCGACAAATCACACAGTTGAAGATGAGTTTACTCACACATCTGTTTGCTCCGACTATCCATAGTCCAGCAGTTCACGGATTCCCTTCTGTAAACAATCGGCCTTGATGTTTCTCCAAAACATGGTGTTGCCGCACAAGCAGAGTCATGACATGAAGATAACCAGGAGTTATTACAGGGTGTTTCTCCACAAATTCCACTTTGGCATCTTGAAGAAGACCTCCAATTCTTAACAGCTCATCTTGGTCAATGATTGGATCAAGGTTCTTCAAAACACTTTCTCTAGAAATGGGTTGACCTTTGTTGAGATTGTCTATTTCTTTGGCATAACACTCATGCTGTATGGTACGAATTATCGTGTTCTAGGCATTTTTCAGATTTTGAATGATAAAGGCATGCTTGCAGTGGTGACAACTTTTTCAAGGCTTCTGATTGGCAGGTGATATTAACTTGTAAGACTAAGCCACATGAAATAAACAAGCGATGGAACAAACAAGCACATTCCAAGCTGAGAACCAACTGAAATGATGGGATTTGATGTAATTGTCTGAAGTTACTGTGCATAGAACGGATACCTGAGGGCGGATTTCCTCATCTGCATCTGGATTCACCAGTTCAAAGTTGTCTGACTCATCACTGTAAGGCGTCGAACGGTATAAGAATGCAGGGCCCATAAACCAGGTTGTATCCTTAAAGTGCCTTGATCTAGTTGCGTGGTCTGCAAGATTGTGGTGTGTGGCTACATAGTGCCAATATTTAGGGCAAGTGGATCTCTTGATCCTTAGCACCAGATTGTTGACATCAATTTCTGCGTGGCCATTCTGGAATATTCTCTCCATGAAGGCAAAGAATTGTTCTCTTGCTTCTGGTGCCTTCTGTAGTTTACGTTTGAGGGAGACAAATGGACCATAGACAATCTGTCTATTGTTGGGTACGCGTTGCCTCTGGGGTTTGTATGGTAGAGGTGCGATCCAACTGTTTGACTCATTTCTTACTATCTCTCGACGCATGATGTCCCAAAACAGTCTGTCTTCTATGGACATTGCTACCTTGTTGTCTTCTCTTGTCCTGTGGAAAGCTGTGCACCCTATATGATCTTGGTCACCGTCACATGCGTGGTCTTCACAGGAAGGATCAGCTAACGGACAAGGTAGAGGAGCATTGTGTGGCAATTCTTTTTAATAGGAAGCTACTCTTACATGGCTGGAAGTGAGACGCATGTCTATTTTCAATAGTATTGGTGAACATACTGTTGCAAAAAAAGAGAGAAGCCAGCACTGCTGAAGGCCAAAACGCAATATCTAAAGTGCACATGCACATAATAAATTCTGACTGTATTTCAAATATGAGATATTTAGCAAATAATTGATCAATTCTTTGAGCTACCCCGCCACTTCACGGCAATCTCAAAATGGGGCAGTCCTAACTCTACGTTTTTTATTTACATTGTGCCATTACGGCCTCCTAGATGTATAGAGAGTGAAAAAAAAAAAAAAAAAAAGGACAAACCACATTACATAACATTACATGACAAACTGTACCTGGAGCATTGACAGAATCACTCTCTTAGTGCCAGGAAGGCGAGCGCGGATAGAGGCCGATCAGGTCCTGTGCGGACATATCAGATCTGGCCTCCACACTGCCAAACCAACACCAAAGTTAAAGGATGAAACTGGCTGAGGCACGCTGGGTCATATGCGCCATTCTGTCTGGGTTCACTATGATTGATAGGCTGCTGTGCACACACACACAGCAGCCCTGCCCTGCCTCAGGCTCTAGTTAATTAGGCAGCTGTGCCTCAGCCAGTTTCATCCTTTAACTTTGGTGTTGGTTTGGCAGTGTGGAGGCCAGATCTGATATGTCCGCACAGGACCTGATCGGCCTTTATCCGCGCTCGCCTTCATGGCACTAAGGGAGTGATTCTGTCAATGCTCCAGGTACAGTTTGTCATGTAATGTTAAGTAATGTGGTTTGTCCTTTTTTTTTTTTTTCTCACTCTCTCTACATTTAGGAGGCCGTAATGGCACAATGTAAATAAAAAACGTAGAGTTAGGACTGCCTCATTTTGAGATTGCCGTGAAGTGGCGGGGTAGCTCAAAGAATTGATCAATTATTTGCTAAATATCTCATATTTGAAATACAGTCAGAATTTATAATGTGCATGTGCACTTTAGATATTGCGTTTTGGCCTTCAGCAGTGCTGGCTTCTCTCTTTTTTTTGCTTCTGTATTGGTATGTGGCTGACCACCACTGTTGCCGCGCACGCTGGGTCATATGCGCCATTCTTTCTGGGTTCACTATGATTGATAGGCTGCTGTGCACACACACACAGCAGCCCTGCCTCAGGCTCTAGTTAATTAGGCAGCTGTGCCTCAGCCAGTTTCATCCTTTAACTTTGGTGTTGGTTTGGCAGTGTGGAGGCCAGATCTGATATGTCCGCACAGGACCTGATCGGCCTTTATCCGCGCTCGCCTTCCTGGCACTAAGGGAGTGATTCTGTCAATGCTCCAGGTACAGTTTGTCATGTAATGTTAAGTAATGTGGTTTGTCCTTTTTTTTTTTTTTTCTCACTCTCTATACATTTAGGAGGCCGTAATGGCACAATGTAAATAAAAAACGTAGAGTTAGGACTGCCCCATTTTGAGATTGCCGTGAAGTGGCGGGGTAGCTCAAAGAATTGATCAATTATTTGCTAAATATCTCATATTTGAAATACAGTCAGAATTTATTATGTGCATGTGCACTTTAGATATTGCGTTTTGGCCTTCAGCAGTGCTGGCTTCTCTCTTTTTTTTGCTTCTGAACATACTGTTGACTGAGGTCAGCTTGTGTGGTCCATCTAAACAGACGCCTCCTACGATGACCCATCCCAGGTCAAGTCTTTGTGCATATGGGGAGTTCTGTAGGCCGTTTATCTGTCCTTTAACTTTATGGACTCATAGTATGTCTCTTTTGAGGAGTAAGACAATCGGAGCTTCTTGGTCCAGTTCAGGTATCAGGTGGGCTATACGCTTCAAATGGGAATGTTGGGCTGCTACCTCTGGCGTATGTATCTCGGACCTATTGTCAGGAATTTGGTTGCACTCCAGTATTGATGGCAAGGCTTAGCAGGTTTGACCATCTATAGACTCTACCTTTAATCCGGTTGCTTTTCTCCCCGCCATCTCGACAATACCTGCACATGTCTTCAAAGAGTAAGGAAAACCAGGGCCAGCAATGTTGAAGGAGTTGAAGAGAAAGGACTTGGCTAGAGACCTGTTGCTCTGATCATCCATGATTGCATATACCTTGATTGCCTTATCCCAGTGGCTCGCTGGGTAGACTCTGACAAGGCAGATCTTCGATCAGGATCTTCCTGCTACAAGTTCTTTACAGATCTCTGTACATTGTGAAGTGACTACTGGGGTGTCTATGTCAGCGTCCATCTGCTTTTCACCATACTCTTCTACTTGTGACGATACCCCTGAGGGTTTTCCAGGGTGTAAGGCTGTGTTGTGCTCCAAGCTACGACATTCTGCGCATTTCACATTGGTTTCACAGTTCTTGACAAAGTGCTAGGCCATGGTGCAGCGGTGCAGCATCTGAAGCATATCTTGTTTACTTTGAGGAAACCATTGCAATCTTCTAGAGACTTCTTCCTCAAGGCTCTACATGTTACCAGAGGATGTGGTTTCTTGTGTAAGGGGCAGTGTTTGCTGAGATCCTGATGTTTGTCTTCCTCTGGAAAAGACTTACTTGCCCTATAATGAAACTCTGTGGAGGTCATATTAGTTTTGTGGACTGTCAATGGTGTTTTACAAGGTTTGACACCAGGGGCAGTGATACATGACATAGTGAAATCAAAACAGGGGTCATTTCTAACTCTTGCCTGTTGAGCAAAAAAGTCTAAGAACACTCTGAAAGGAGGAAATGATACCCTATGTGTTGTGTATCCGCTTTTTGGGCTCCCCTGGTGGTTGCTGGTGGTACTGGTGACTTGTTGGCACTTTGCTTCTTCTGTTCACCTGCTTCCATCAGTGTTTGGGAGTTTCCTATTTAGCCTTGCTCTCCAGTCATTTCCTTGCCGGTCATCATTGTAACCAGAGCCTTCGGTTGCATGTTCCTGCTACTAGTCTGCTGATCAGCTAAGTGGACTTTGTCCTTTTGTTTTGTACCTTTGTCCAGTTTGCAGTTTTTGTAATTCTCTGTAGCTGGAAGCTCTTGCGGGCTGAAATTGCCACTCCTGTGTCATGAGTTGACACAGGAGTCTTAAAGTAATTTCAGGATGGTTTTTGAAAGGGTTTTCAGTTGACCGTGAAGTCCTCTTTTGTATCCTTCTGCTATCTAGTAAGTGGACCTCTCTTTGCTAAATCTACTTTCATACTGTGTATGTCTTTTCCTCTTAATTCACCGTTATTACATGTGGGGGGCTGCTATCATCTTTTGGGGTATTTCCCTAGAGGTAAGCCAGGTCTGTTTCTTCCTCTACCAGGCGTAGTTAGTCCTCCGGCTGGCACGTGGCATATAGGAAGCCGTAGGTATGCTCCCTGGCTACTGTTAGTTGTGTGGTAGATTTAGCTCACGGTCAACTCGAGTTTCCATCACCCGAGACCTCGTTCGTTACTTATATGTTTCTTACATTCCCTTGCCATTGGGAACCATGACAGTATGACCGGCCATGTGTTAAACTTATTGGCAGAAGAAAGGAGAGAAAAAAGAAGTCTGTAAATTTTTTTTTTTTTTTCCCTTTTTCCTCTATGCTTGCTCCATAGTTGGATCTGTTGTATTTCAGCTTTAATTACAGCCTTTGCCTTTCTCTCCTTATAATCCTTGAATGGCTCTGAGCTCACCTGTTTAAAGATGGATCCTCAGAGTTTGGCTGCAGGTTTAAATAATCTTGCTACGAAGGTTCAAAATTTACAAGATTTTGTTATACATACTCCTATTTCTGAACCTAAAATCCCTACACGAGAGATGTTTTCCGGAGATAGATCTCGGTTTTTGAATTTCAAATATAATTGTAAATTATTCCTTTCTCTCAGACCTCACTCCTCAGGAGATCCTGTCCAGCAGGTTAAGATTGTAATCTCTTTGCTGCGAGGTGACCCTCAAAATTGGGCATTTTCATTGGCACCAGGGGATCCTGCGTTGCTCAATGTGGATGCGTTTTTCCTGGCGTTTGGGTTGCTTTATGAGGAACCTAATTTGGAGATTCAAGCTGAAAAAGCTTTGATAGCCCTATCTCAAGGGCAAGATGAAGCGGAGATATACTGCCAAAAATTTCGTAGGTGGTCTGTGCTTACTCAGTGGAATGAGTGCGCCTTAGCGGCAAATTTCAGAGAGGGCCTTTCTGATGCCGTTAAAGATGTTATGGTCGGGTTCCCTGCGCCTACAGGTCTGAATGAGTCCATGACAATGGCAATTCAGATTGATCGGCGTTTGCGGGAGCGCAAACCCGTGCACCATTTGGCGGTATCTTCTGAAGAGACGCCAGAGAAAATGCAATGTGACAGAGTTATGTCCAGAAGCGAGCGGCAGAATTATAGGCGTAAAAATGGGTTATGCTTCTATTGTGGTGATTCTGCTCATGTTATATCGGCATGCTCTAAGCGTACTAGGAAGGTTGACAAGTCCATTTCAATTGGCACTTTACAGTCCAAATTTATTTTGTCTGTAACCTTGATTTGTTCATTATCAGTTATTACCGTGGATGCCTATGTGGACTCTGGCGCCGCTCTGAGTCTTATGGACTGGTCCTTTGCCAGGCGCTGTGGGTTTGATTTAGAGCCTCTGGAAGTCCCTATACCTCTGAAGGGTATTGATTCTACACCTTTGTATTGTAATAAACCACAGTTCTGGACGCAAGTGACTATGCGTATGACTCCAGACCATCAGGAGGTGATTCGCTTCCTTGTGTTGTACAATTTACATGATGTTTTGGTGCTTGGATTACCATGGTTACAGTCTCATAACCCAGTCCTTGACTGGAAGGCTATGTCTGTGTTAAGCTGGGGACTCCTATGGTGTCCATTTCGTCATCTATTCCATCTGAGATTCTGGCATTTTTGTCTGATTATCGTGATATTTTTGAAGAGCCTAAGATTGGTTCACTCCCTCCTCACAGGGATTGTGATTGCACCATAGATCTGATTCCTGGCAGTAAATTTCCAAAGGGTCGTTTGTTTAACCTATCTGTACCTGAACATGCTGCTATGCGCGAGTATATTAAGGAGTCCCTGGAAAAGGGACATATTCGTCCTTCTTCATCACCTTTAGGAGCCGTTTTTTTCTTTGTCTCTAAAAAGGATGGCTCTCTGAGGCCTTGTATTGATTATCGTCTCCTGAATAAAATTACAGTCAAATATCAGTATCCGTTGCCTTTGCTGACTGATTTGTTTGCTCGCATAAGGGGGGCTAAGTGGTTCTCTAAGATTGATCTTCGTGGGGCGTATAATTTGGTGCGAATTAAGCAGGGGGATGAGTGGAAGACCGCATTTAATACGCCTGAGGGCCATTTTGAGTATTTGGTAATGCCTTTCGGCCTTTCTAATGCACCTTCTGTCTTTCAGTCCTTAATGCATGATATTTTCCGTGAATATTTGGATAAAGTTATGATTGTGTACTTGGATGATATTTTGATTTTTTCTGATGACTGGGAGTCTCATGTTCAGCAGGTCAGGAGGGTTTTCCAGGTTTTGCGGGAGAATTCTTTGTGTGTAAAGGGTTCAAAGTGTGTTTTTGGGGTTCAAAAAATTTCATTTTTGGGGTATATTTTTTCCCCTTCTTCTATTGAGATGGATCCTGTCAAGGTTCGGGCTATTTACGACTGGACGCAGCCTACTTCTCTGAAGAGTCTCCAGAAATTCTTGGGCTTTGCTAATTTTTATCCTCGATTTATAGCTGGTTTTTCTGGCGTTGCTAAACCTCTGACGGATTTGACTAAAAAGGGTGCTGATGTTGCCAATTGGTCCCCTGCTGCCGTGGAGGCCTTTCGGGAGCTTAAGCGCCGCTTTTTGTCTGCCCCTGTGTTGCACCAGCCTGATGTTTCTCTTCCCTTTCAGGTTGAGGTCGATGCTTCCGAGATCGGAGCGGGGGCGGTTTTGTCGCAGAAAAGTTCCGACTGCTCAGTGATGAGACCTTGTGCGTTTTTTTCGCGAAAATTTTCGGCCGCCGAGCGAAACTATGATGTTGGTAATCGGGAGCTTTTGGCCATGAAGTGGGCATTTGAGGAGTGGCGTCATTGGCTTGAGGGTGCCAGACATCAGGTGGTAGTTTTGACTGATCACAAGAATTTAATTTATTTGGAGTCTGCCAGGCGCCTGAATCCTAGACAGGCACGTTGGTCGTTGTTCTTTTCCCGGTTTAATTTTGTGGTCTCATACTTACCGGGTTCTAGGAATGTGAAAGCAGATGCTCTTTCTAGGAGTTTTGAGCCTGACTCTCCTGGGAATTCTGAACCTGCTGGTGTCCTTAAGGATGGAGTGGTTTTGTCTGCTGTCTCTCCAGATTTGCGACGTGCTTTGCAAGAATTTCAGGCGGATAGACCTGATCGTTGTCCGTCTGGTAGACTGTTTGTTCCTGACGAGTGGACCACTAGAGTCATCTCGGAAGTTCATTCTTCTACTCTGGCAGGTCATCCGGGAATTTTTGGCACCAGAGATTTGGTGGCTAGATCCTTCTGGTGGCCTTCCCTGTCTCGAGATGTGCGTGTTTTTGTGCAGTCTTGCGATGTGTGTGCTCGGGCCAAGCCTTGTTGTTCTAGGGCTAGTGGGTTGTTGTTGCCCTTGCCTATTCCGAAGAGGCCTTGGACGCACATCTCTATGGACTTTTTCTCGGATCTCCCTGTTTCTCAGAAGATGTCTGTCATCTGGGTGGTGTGTGACCGTTTTTCTAAAATGGTTCATTTGGTGCCATTGCCTAAGTTGCCTTCCTCATCTGAGTTGGTCCCTCTGTTTTTTCAAAATGTGGTTCGCTTGCATGGTATTCCGGAAAACATCGTTTCTGACAGGGGTACCCAGTTCGTGTCTAGATTTTGGCGGGCAGTCTGTGCCAGGTTGGACATTGATTTGTCCTTTTCGTCTGCATTCCATCCTCAGACCAATGGCCAGACGGAGCAAACTAATCAAACTTTGGAGACTTATTTGAGGTGTTTTGTGTCTGCGGATCAGGATGATTGGGTTGCCTTTCTACCGTTGGCGGAGTTTGCTCTTAATAATTGGGCTAGTTCTGCCACTTTGGTTTCTCCTTTCTTTTGCAATTCAGGGTTTCATCCGCGTTTTTCATCTGGTCAGGTTGAATCTTCGGATTGTCCTGGAGTGGATGCGGTGGTGGATCGGTTGCATCGGATTTGGGGACAAGTGGTGGATAATTTGGAATTGTCCCAGGAGAGGACTCAGCAGTTTGCTAACCGTCGTCGTCGTGTTGGTCCCCACCTTCGCGTTGGGGACTTGGTGTGGTTGTCTTCCCGTTTTGTCCCTATGAGGGTTTCTTCTCCCAAATTTAAGCCTCGGTTCATCGGTCCTTATAGGATTTTGGAGATTCTTAACCCTGTTTCCTTTCGTTTGGACCTCCCGGCAACTTTCGCTATCCATAATGTGTTCCATCGGTCGTTGTTGCGGAGATATGAGGTACCGGTGGTTCCTTCTACTGAACCTCCTGCTCCTGTGCTGGTGGAGGGTGAATTGGAGTACGTCGTAGAGAAGATCTTGGACTCCCGTATTTCCAGACGGAGACTTCAATATCTGGTTAAATGGAAAGGCTATGGTCAGGAAGATAATTCTTGGGTAACTGCCTCTGATGTTCATGCCTCGGATTTGGTTCGTGCCTTTCATAGGGCTCATCCAGATCGCCCTGGCGGTTCTTGTGAGGGTTCGGTGCCCCCTCCTTAAGGGGAGGGTACTGTTGTGTATCTGCTTTTTGGGCTCCCCTGGTGGTTGCTGGTGGTACTGGTGACTTGTTGGCACTTTGCTTCTTCTGTTCACCTGCTTCCATCAGTGTTTAGGAGTTTCCTATTTAGCCTTGCTCTCCAGTCATTTCCTTGCCGGTCATCATTGTAACCAGAGCCTACGGTTGCATGTTCCTGCTACTAGTCTGCTGATCAGCTAAGTGGACTTTGTCCTTTTGTTTTGTACCTTTGTCCAGTTTGCAGTTTTTGTAATTCTCTGTAGCTGGAAGCTCTTGCGGGCTGAAATTGCCACTCCTGTGTCATGAGTTGACACAGGAGTCTTAAAGTAATTTCAGGATGGTTTTTGAAAGGGTTTTCAGTTGACCGTGAAGTCCTCTTTTGTATCCTTTTGCTATCTAGTAAGTGGACCTCTCTTTGCTAAATCTACTTTCATACTGTGTATGTCTTTTCCTCTTAATTCACCGTTATTACATGTGGGGGGCTGCTATCATCTTTTGGGGTATTTCCCTAGAGGTAAGCCAGGTCTGTTTCTTCCTCTACCAGGCGTAGTTAGTCCTCCGGCTGGCGCGTGGCATATAGGAAGCCGTAGGTATGCTCCCTGGCTACTGTTAGTTGTGTGGTAGATTTAGCTCACGGTCAACTCGAGTTTCCATCACCCGAGAGCTCGTTCGTTACTTATATGTTTCTTACGTTCCCTTGCCATTGGGAACCATGACACCTATGAGTCTGTTTGCAACTGACCCAATTCTCTTGTAGGTTGTAAGGGAGCTATTGAACAATTGGGTTGACATCTCTGGCAGTGTCCAGGAATGCCAACCCTGGCAGGTCTCCTTCTGCCTGAGCAACCTGTACCTCCATTAACAAGTCACTCAGTTCCCTGAGCTTTTGATAACCCTTATTCACTATTTTGGGAAAATCATCAATTATTTTATACAAAGCATTTTCTATAGCTTCTACTGACCCATAACATTCATCAAGTCTATCCCACACCATATAAAGGCCTGTGTGTGGGTACTTTATGTTAATGCTTCTGATTCTTTTGGCATGTTTGGCAGACTCGTTCACAAGCCACTTTACCATTAGATCTAACTCTTCACTACTGGAAAGATCCAAATCTCTGATGGCATTCCGGAAGGAGGCTCGCCATGCTCTATAGCTCTCAGCTTGATCAGTAAATTTTACAAGTCTATTGGTAACCAGCTCCAGGAGAGCTAAGTTCATAGTGGCTGGATCAACACCAACATGAGCTGGTGTGCTGTTGTCATGAGGTGTGTGAGGTGCATACTCATACCTGGTAGGAGCTTCTGGCTTAGGATAGTCTGTATAATACTGTTCTGATGCGAAGGGTGTCCCTTTCAGTCTGGGTGGAGGCTGTACCTTCTGTTCGGTAGGGCGGTAGTTGTGGTTGACGTTATTTTGTAGCATACTTTCTTGCTTCCAGTACTGTGATTCAAGGAAGTTTCTCTGGTAATCTGCATAGGCTGGTTGGTGTAATGGATCAAGGTTGTCATCTATTCTGGGATGTTGGTAGACATATTCTGAGACACGTTGTGCTGGATCCTGTCGATCTAGGTCTGGTCCAAGTACGTTGCTGCCTCATTCAGATTCAGGAAACTCCACGGCTTCTAAGAACAGCCTTGGCTATCGCGGCTGCTGCCTATTTTTCTGCAGTAAATCTTTCCAAAGTTGCTTGTAGGCTTGCTTAATCTGCTTGCAGGCATACTCATTCTACTTCTTGATCTGCTTGTCTTAGCTTTAACTGCATCTCTTTCACAGCGAAGGAGGATCTTACTTTTGCCGCCTCAGCTTCTGCACGGGTGAGAGCAGCACAATTTTTTGATGAAGACTTGCTAGAGCGACTTGTTTGGGACCTTGTTCTGAGTGAAGATGTCTGGCTTGTGGACATTGTGTGTCTGTTTGCAGACTGCAGTGAGTCTCAGAGTGGGTAAAAACAAACTGTGCTCTTAGGATTCTTGAGTACTGCATTAATACTGCATAAATTCTGTTGTAACCTTGGCCAGATCTGTGTCTTGCCACAATTCTGTCTCTGAGCTCCTTGGCCAGTTCCTTTTACCTCGTGATTCTCATTTGGTCTTGCAAGCACTGTGAGCTGTGAGGTCTTACATAGACAGAATATGTGCCTTTCCAAATCAAGTCCTATCAGTTTAATTAAACACAGCTGGAATCCAATGAAGGAGTAGAACAATCTCAAGGAGGATCACAAGGAAATGGGCAGTATTAAATATGAGTGTCTGAGCAATGGGTCTGAATATTTATGATCATGTGATATTTTAGTTTTTCTTTTTTAATACATTTGCAAAAATTACTAGATTTCTGTTTTTTTCAGTCAGGATGAGGTTCAGAGTGTACATTAATGAGAAAAAAAATGAACTTTTTTGAATTTACCAAATGGCTGCAATGAAACAAAAAGTGAATAATTTAAAGGGGTATGAATACTTTCTGTACCCACTGTATGTACAAAGTCAACCTCTTAATCATGCAATCTGCCTTGATAAGTATTTGTAAAATAATGAATTGTTCTCAACAGCTCATTAAATTGAAATATGATACTGTATTGGTTCCAAGTTCTTACATTTTCTTTCTTCCTAAATATTTCATTATCACCAGTGAATGATCTTAATGAAAAGTGGAAGTATTTAGGAACCACAACAATTTGGGTGCAAAGTGGCAGACTACATAACGTTACAGAGCACTAAGAACATATAGATCCCCAATGCTCTGCTGAATTAACTGCAGAGCTCCAAACCTCCTCTAGCGTTAACATCAGCACAAAAACTCTGCGCCATCAGCTTTACGGCATGGATGAACAGCTGAATTCAAGCCTTATATTAATAAGCAAAATGCCAAGAATCGGACGGAGTGGTGTAAACTACTACTGGACTCTGGAGCAATATATAATAATAATAATAATCTTTATTTTTCTATAGCGCTAACATATTCCGCAGCGCTTTACAATTTTACACACATCATCACTGTCCCCGATGGGGCTCACAATCTAAATTCCCTATCAGTATATCATATTCTTTGGAGCAACTCACTCTTCTTTATCTGGACTAGTCTAGATTTTACAAATGGCAGAAGAATGTTCACTGCCTGACCGCATTGTGCAAATATAAGAGTGGTGGACTTTCCTGCTGTGTTCTTAACCCTGTCATGAGTTTTATATACATACAGTGATATATGAAAATGTCATGTGCCTGAAAATGGTACCAATAAAAATGTCAACTCGTCCCACAAAAAACAAGACCTTACATGACTTTGTGGGCAAAAATATGGAAAAATTATAGCTCTCAAAATGTGGTGATACAAAAATTATTTTTTGCAATAAAAAGCATCTTTTAGGCCAGTTTCACATTAGCGTTTGGTGGAACTGCGGAGGGCTGCGGACTTCCTCTGTGAAGCCCTGCCCTCTGCTGCACCTCTGCCTCTAGCTCCGCCTACTTCAGCATGCGGCCGGCATGCGACCTGAGTACCTATCTTTAACATTAGGTACGCAGGTCGTGCCCCTGTATGCAGATGCTTCTGCACGCGTCGTTTTGATGATGCGGCGACCAGCGTAGGACGCAGCTTGTAGCAATTTCTTTTTTTTTCCGCATCGTCAAAACGACACATGCGGAAGCATCTGCATACAGCGGCACAACCTGCATACCTAATGTTAAAGATAGGTACGCAGGCCACATGCTGGCCGCATGCAGAAGTAGGCGGCGCAAGCGGTGGAGGTGCGGCTGAGGGCGGGGCTTCACAGAGGAAGTCCGCAGCCCTCCGCAGCTCCTCCAAATGCTAGTGTGAAACTAGCCTAAGTGTGTGACAGCTGCCAAACATAAAAACCCACTATAAAATCCGCTATAAATAGTAAATCAAACTCCCCCTTTAACATCCCTTTAGTAAGAGAAAAATAATAAAATAAAAAATGTATTTATTTCCATTTTCCCTTTAGGGTTAGGGCTAAAGTTAGGGTCAGGGTTAGGGCTAAAGTTAGGGTTAGGGTTGGGTCTAAAGTTAGGGTCGTGTTGTGAAATTGGATTCTGGGCTCCCCCGGTGGCCACTTGTGGAATTGAACTTGTGTGCATCATCCCCTCTGTTCACCTGCTCCTATCAGGATGTGGGAGTCGCTATATAACCTTGCTCCTCTGTCAGTTTCTTGCCGGTCAACAATGTAATCAGAAGCCCTCTGTGCTTGTTCCTGCTACTAGACAACTCCCAGCTAAGTTGGACTTTTGTCCTTGTGTGTTTTTGCATTTTGTTCCTGTTCACAGCTGCTGTTTCGTTACTGTGTCTGGAAAGCTCTTGTGATCGGAAATTGCCACTCTGGTGTTATGAGTTAATGCTAGAGTCTTAAAGGAATTTCTGGATGGTGTTTTGATAGGGTTTTCTGCTGACCATGAAAGTGTCCTTTCTGTCTTCCTGCTATCTAGAAAGCGGACCTCGATTTTGCTAAACCTATTTTCATACTACGTTTGTCATTTCATCTAAAATCACCGCCAATATATGTGGGGGCCTCTGTCTGCCTTTTGGGAAAATTTCTCTAGAGGTGAGCCAGGACTGTCTTTTCCTCTGCTAGGATTAGGTAGTTCTCCGGCTGGCGCTGGGCATCTAGGGTTAAAAAACGTAGGCATGCTACCCGGCCACTTCTAGTTGTGCGGCAGGTTTAGTTCATGGTCAGTATAGTTTCCATCTTCCAAGAGCTAGTTCTCATATATGCTGGGCTATGTTCTCTCGCCATTGAGAATCATGACAGTTTAACCGGCCCTAAAAAGGGTTAAATTACTGGCTGAGAAAGGAGAAAAAAAAAAAAAAGTCTGCTACAATTTTTTTTTTTTTTCCTCTAGTTCTGAGTGTGCTCTTAATTGAATCACTTGCTAGTCTGCCTATACTGCAGCCTTCCTCTCTTTCTCTCCTTCTAATCCTTGAATGGCTCTGTGTTCACCTGTTTCAAATGGATCTTCAGAGTGTAGCTACAGGTTTGAATAATCTCGCCACAAAGGTACAAAATTTGCAAGATTTTGTTGTTCATGCACCTATGTCTGAGCCTAGAATTCCTTTGCCTGAATTCTTCTCGGGGAATAGATCTCACTTTCAAAATTTTAAAAATAATTGCAAATTGTTTTTGTCCCTGAAGTCTCGCTCTGCCGGAGACCCTGCACAGCAGGTCAGGATTGTAATTTCCTTGCTCCGGGGCGACCCTCAAGACTGGGCTTTTGCATTGGCACCAGGGGATCCTGCGTTGCTCAATGTGGATGCGTTTTTTCTGGCCTTGGGGTTGCTTTATGAGGAACCTCATTTAGAGCTTCAGGCGGAAAAGGCCTTGATGTCCTTGTCTCAGGGGCAAGATGAAGCTGAAATATACTGCCAAAAATTCCGCAAATGGTCTGTGCTTACTCAGTGGAATGAGTGCGCCCTGGCGGCGATTTTCAGAGAAGGTCTCTCTGATGCCATTAAGGATGTTATGGTGGGGTTCCCTGTGCCTGCGAGTCTGAATGAGTCCATGACGATGGCTATTCAGATCGATAGGCGTCTGCGGGAGCGCAAACCTGTGCACCATTTGGCGGTGTCTACTGAGAAAACGCCAGAAAATATGCAATGTGATAGAATTCTGTCCAGAAGCGAGCGGCAGAATTTTAGACGAAAAAATGGGTTGTGCTTCTATTGTGGTGATTCAACTCATGTTATATCAGCATGCTTTAAGCGTACTAAGAAGCCTGACAAGTCTGTTTCAATTAGCACTTTACAGTCTAAGTTTATTCTATCTGTGACCCTGATTTGTTCTTTGTCATCTATTACCGCGGACGCCTATGTCGACTCTGGCGCTGCTTTGAGTCTTATGGATTGGTCCTTTGCCAAACGCTGTGGGTATGATTTGGAGCCACTGGAGGCTCCGATACCTCTGAAAGGGATTGACTCCACCCCATTGGCTAGTAATAAACCACAATACTGGACACAAGTGACTATGCGTGTTAATCCGGATCACCAGGAGGTTATTCGCTTTCTGGTGCTGTATAATCTACATGATGTTTTGGTGCTGGGATTGCCATGGCTGCAATCTCATAACCCAGTCCTCGACTGGAGAGCTATGTCTGTGTTAAGCTGGGGATGTAAAGGAACTCATGGGGACGTACCTTTGGTTTCCATTTCATCATCTATTCCCTCTGAGATTCCTGAATTCTTGTCTGACTTTCGTGACGTTTTTGAAGAACCCAAGGTTGGTTCACTACCTCCGCACCGGGAGTGCGATTGTGCCATAGACTTGATTCCGGGTAGTAAATACCCTAAGGGTCGTTTATTTAATCTGTCTGTGCCTGAACACGCTGCTATGCGAGAATATATAAAGGAGTCCTTGGAAAAGGGACATATTCGTCCTTCGTCATCTCCCTTAGGAGCCGGTTTTTTCTTTGTGTCTAAGAAAGACGGCTCTTTGAGGCCGTGTATTGATTATCGACTTTTGAATAAAATCACGGTTAAATATCAATATCCGTTACCACTGCTTACTGATTTGTTTGCTCGTATAAAGGGGGCCAAGTGGTTCTCTAAGATTGATCTCCGTGGGGCGTATAATTTGGTGCGAATCAAGCAGGGGGATGAGTGGAAAACCGCATTTAATACGCCCGAGGGCCATTTTGAGTATTTGGTGATGCCTTTTGGTCTTTCAAATGCCCCTTCAGTCTTCCAGTCCTTTATGCATGACATTTTCCGCGATTATTTGGATAAATTTATGATTGTGTATCTGGATGATATTCTGATTTTTTCGGATGACTGGGACTCTCATGTCCAGCAGGTCAGGAGGGTTTTTCAGGTTTTGCGGTCTAATTCCTTGTGTGTGAAGGGTTCTAAGTGTGTTTTTGGGGTTCAAAAGATTTCTTTCTTGGGATACATTTTTTCCCCCTCTTCCATCGAGATGGATCCTGTCAAGGTTCAGGCTATTGGTGATTGGACGCAACCCTCTTCTCTTAAGAGTCTTCAGAAATTTTTGGGCTTTGCTAACTTTTATCGTCGATTTATTGCTGGTTTTTCTGATGTTGTAAAACCATTGACTGATTTGACTAAGAAGGGTGCTGATGTTGCTGATTGGTCCCCTGATGCTGTGGAGGCCTTTCGGGAGCTCAAGCACCGCTTTTCTTCCGCCCCAGTGTTGCGTCAGCCTGATGTTGCTCTTCCTTTTCAGGTTGAGATCGACGCTTCTGAAATCGGAGCTGGGGCGGTGTTGTCGCAGAGAAGTTCCGACTGCTCCGTGATGAGACCTTGTGCTTTTTTTTCCCGTAAATTTTCGCCCGCCGAGCGGAATTATGATATTGGGAATCGGGAGCTTTTGGCCATGAAGTGGGCTTTTGAGGAGTGGCGTCACTGGCTTGAGGGGGCCAGACATCAGGTGGTGGTATTGACTGACCACAAAAATTTAATTTACCTTGAGTCTGCCAGGCGCCTGAATCCTAGACAGGCGCGCTGGTCGTTGTTTTTCTCTCGGTTTAATTTTGTGGTGTCGTACCTACCGGGTTCTAAGAATGTTAAGGCGGATGCCCTTTCTAGGAGTTTTGAGCCTGACTCCCCTGGTAATTCTGAGCCCACAGGTATCCTTAAAGATGGAGTGATATTGTCTGCCGTTTCTCCAGACCTGCGGCGGGCCTTGCGGGAGTTTCAGGCGGATAGACCTGATCGTTGCCCACCTGGTAGACTGTTTGTTCCTGATGATTGGACCAGTAGAGTCATCTCTGAGGTTCATTCTTCTGCGTTGGCAGGTCATCCTGGAATCTTTGGTACCAGGGATTTGGTGGCAAGGTCCTTCTGGTGGCCTTCCCTGTCACGAGATGTGCGAGGCTTTGTGCAGTCTTGTGACGTTTGTGCTCGGGCCAAGCCTTGTTGTTCTCGGGCTAGTGGATTGTTGTTGCCCTTGCCTATCCCGAAGAGGCCTTGGACGCACATCTCGATGGATTTTATTTCAGATCTGCCTGTTTCTCAGAAGATGTCTGTCATCTGGGTGGTGTGTGACCGTTTCTCTAAGATGGTCCATCTGGTTCCCTTGCCTAAGTTGCCTTCTTCTTCCGAGTTGGTTCCTCTGTTTTTTCAAAATGTTGTTCGTTTGCATGGTATTCCTGAGAATATCGTTTCTGACAGAGGGACCCAATTCGTGTCTAGATTTTGGCGGGCATTCTGTGCTAGGATGGGCATAGATTTGTCTTTTTCGTCTGCTTTCCATCCTCAGACTAATGGCCAGACCGAGCGGACTAATCAGACCTTGGAGACATATTTGAGGTGTTTTGTGTCTGCGGATCAGGATGATTGGGTTGCTTTTTTGCCTTTGGCGGAGTTCGCCCTCAATAATCGGGCCAGCTCTGCCACCTTGGTGTCCCCGTTTTTCTGTAATTTGGGGTTTCATCCTCGATTTTCCTCCGGTCAAGTGGAATCTTCGGATTGTCCTGGAGTGGATGCTGTGGTGGAGAGGTTGCATCAGATTTGGGGGCAGGTGGTGGACAATTTGAAGTTGTCCCAGGAGAAGACTCAGCTTTTTGCCAACCGCCGTCGTCGTGTTGGTCCTCAGCTTTGTGTTGGGGACTTGGTGTGGTTGTCTTCTCGTTTTGTCCCTATGAGGGTTTCTTCTCCTAAGTTTAAGCCTCGGTTCATCGGCCCGTACAAGATATTGGAGATTCTTAACCCTGTGTCCTTCCGTTTGGACCTCCCTGCATCCTTTTCGATTCATAATGTTTTTCATCGGTCATTGTTGCGCAGGTATGAGGTACCGGTTGTGCCTTCCGTTGAGCCTCCTGCTCCGGTGTTGGTTGAGGGTGAGTTGGAGTACGTTGTGGAAAAGATCTTAGACTCTCGTGTTTCCAGACGGAGACTCCAGTATCTGGTCAAATGGAAGGGATACGGTCAGGAGGATAATTCTTGGGTCACTGCCTCTGATGTTCATGCCTCCGATCTTGTCCGTGCCTTTCATAGGGCTCATCCTGATCGCCCTGGTGGTTCTGGTGAGGGTTCGGTGCCCCCTCCTTGAGGGGGGGGTACTGTTGTGAAATTGGATTCTGGGCTCCCCCGGTGGCCACTTGTGGAATTGAACTTGTGTGCATCATCCCCTCTGTTCACCTGCTCCTATCAGGATGTGGGAGTCGCTATATAACCTTGCTCCTCTGTCAGTTTCTTGCCGGTCAACAATGTAATCAGAAGCCCTCTGTGCTTGTTCCTGCTACTAGACAACTCCCAGCTAAGTTGGACTTTTGTCCTTGTGTGTTTTTGCATTTTGTTCCTGTTCACAGCTGCTGTTTCGTTACTGTGTCTGGAAAGCTCTTGTGATCGGAAATTGCCACTCTGGTGTTATGAGTTAATGCTAGAGTCTTAAAGGAATTTCTGGATGGTGTTTTGATAGGGTTTTCTGCTGACCATGAAAGTGTCCTTTCTGTCTTCCTGCTATCTAGAAAGCGGACCTCGATTTTGCTAAACCTATTTTCATACTACGTTTGTCATTTCATCTAAAATCACCGCCAATATATGTGGGGGCCTCTGTCTGCCTTTTGGGAAAATTTCTCTAGAGGTGAGCCAGGACTGTCTTTTCCTCTGCTAGGATTAGGTAGTTCTCCGGCTGGCGCTGGGCATCTAGGGTTAAAAAACGTAGGCATGCTACCCGGCCACTTCTAGTTGTGCGGCAGGTTTAGTTCATGGTCAGTATAGTTTCCATCTTCCAAGAGCTAGTTCTCATATATGCTGGGCTATGTTCTCTCGCCATTGAGAATCATGACAGGGTCGGGGCTAGAGTTGAGGTTAGGGTTTGGGTTACGTTTATGATTTGGGTTGGGATAAGGGTCAGTGGTGAGGTTAGGGTTATGGTTAGGGTTGGGATAAGGTTTAGGGGTGTGTTGGGGTTAGGGATGTGTTGGAGTTGGGGTTGTGGTTAGGGTTGAGATTAGGGTTAGGGTTGTGTTCAGGTTAGGGGTGTGGTGTAGGATATGGCTAGGGTTGGGATTAGAATTAGGGGTGTTTTGGGGTTAGGGTTGGAGTTAGAATTGAGGGGTTTCCACTGTTTAGGCACATCGGGGGCTCTCCAAATGCGACAAAGTTCCACAACACATCAAGATAAGTTCCTTGGAGGTCTAGTGTCCAAAATGGGGTTACGTGTAGGGGGTTTCTACTGTTTAGGCACATCATTGGCTCGCCAAACGCGACATGGCATGTGATCTCAACTCCAGCCAATTCTGCGTTGAAAAAGTCAAACGGTGCTCCTTACCTTCTGAGCTCTGCCATGCGCCCTAACAGTGGACCCTTGGGAAAATAAAAAATTGGGGGCGAAAAATCATTTTTGTGAAAAAAATATGATTTTTTATTTTTACGGCTCTACATTATAAACTTCTGTGAAGCACTTGGTGGTTAAAAGTGCTCACCGCACATCTAGATAAATTCCTTTGGGGGTCTACTTTCCTAAATGGTGTCACTTGTGGGGGGGTTCTAGTGTTTAGGCACATCTGTGGGCTCTCCAAACGCGACATGATGTCTGATCTCAGTTCCATTCAATTTTGCATTGAAAATTCAGTCAGCGTTCCTTCCCTTCCGAGCTCTGCCATGCGCAGAAACAGTGGCTTACCCTCACATAGGACATCGGCGTACTCAGGACAAATTGCACAACAACTTTTTCTGTCCAGTTTCTTCTGTTACCTTTGGTAAAATAAAACAAATTGGATCTGAAGTAAATTTTTTGTGAAAAAAGTTACATTTTCATTTTTTTAAAACATTCCAAAAATTCCTGTGAAGCACCTGAAGGGTTAATAAACTTCTTGAATGTGGTTTTTAGCACCTTGAGGGGTGATGTTTTTAGAATGGTGTCCCTTTTGGGTATTTTCTATCATATAGACCCCTCAAAGTGACTTCAAATGTGATGTGGCCCCTAAAAATGGTGTTGTAAAAATGAGAAATTGCTGGTCAAATTTTAACCCCTATAACTTCCTAACAAAAAAATTTTGGTTCCAAAATTGTGCTGATGTAAAGGAGACATGTGGGAAATGTTGCTTATTAAGTATTTTGTGTGATATTTGTGTGATTTAAGGGCATGTAAATTCAAAGTTGGAAAATTGCTATATTTTTGCAAAATTTCCGTTTTTTTCACAAATAAACACAAGTCATATCAAATAAATTTTATCACTATTATGAAGTACAATATGTAAGGAGAAAAAAATGTCAGAATCACCGGGATCCATGGAAGCATTCCAGAGTTATTACCTATTATATTCAAGATGCCGACAAATCCAAGCTCCTCCAAAATCAGGCAAGGGAATCACAGAGTTCAGAAGCGCTGCATACTTTATTCAAGGCTATAAAATCTTCTTAACAATCCTTGGCGGGTCCATTGCCATCTGCAGCCCTCCTATCATACATACTATATCATATATAGTATATCTATATCTATATATATAATGGTCTAAGGGTTTTTCCGTCTGTCTGTCTGTCTGTCTGTCTGTCTTTCTGTCCTGGAAATCCCGCCTATCAGACCAATCAGAGACGGGCACAGCATGGCGACGATGATGTCATAAAGGTTGCCTCGACCAATCAGCGACGGGCACAGTCTGCCGCGAATTCGCCTCGACCAATCAGCGACGGGCACAGTATCGACGTAGATGTCATAATAGTTGCCATGGCGACGATGATGTCATAAAGGTTGCCTCGACCAATCAGCGACGGGCACAGTCTGCCGCGAATTCTGGAATCATCATTGTCCATATACTACGGGGACATGCATATTCTAGAATACCCGATGCGTTAGAATCGGGCCACAATCTAGTATATTGTATGTATACTAAATACTCACAACTAGTGTTGAGCATTCCGATACCGCAAGTATCGGGTATCGGCCGATACTTGCTGTATCGGAATTCCGATACCGAGTTCCGATATTTTTGTGATATCGGAAATCGGAAGTTCCCAGTGTATGGTTCCCAGGGTCTGGAGGAGAGGAGGCTCTCCTTCAGGCCCTGGGATCCATATTCATGTAAAAAATAAAGAATTAAAATAAAAAATATGGATATACTCACCCCTCCGGCGGCCCCTGGACCTTACCGATGTAACCGGCAGCCTCCGTTCCTAAGAATGAGGAGTTTAGGACCTGCGATGACGTCGCGGCTTGTGATTGGTTGCATGAGCGGTCACATGAGTGGTCACGCGACCAATCACAAGCTGCGACATCATCGAAGGTCTTAAACTCCTCATTCTTAGGAACGGTGGCTGCCGGTTACATCGGTAAGGTCCAGGGCTCGTCCGAGGGTGAGTATATCCATATTTTTTATTTTAATTCTTTATTTTTTACATGAATATGGATCCCAGGGCCTGAAGGAGAGTTTCCTCTCTTTCAGACCCTGGGAACCATCCAGGATACCTTCCGATACTTGTGTCCCATTGACTTGCATTGGTATCGGGTATCGGTATCGGCGATATCCGATATTTTTTGGATATCGGCCGATACCATCCGCTACCGATACCTTTGAGTATCGGAAGGTATCGCTCAACACTACTCACAACGTGTAAAGGTGAAAATTTTACTTTACAGCAAAAATGATTGTTATTTTGGTAACTGCGCTATTGCGCCCCTTTCTTTACCATTTCTACCTTTTAAAGGGACAGTGGTCAGAATTGTAAAAATTGGCCTGGTCATTAATATTCAAACCACCCTTGGGGTAAAGGGGTTAATATAGTAATGTGAAGTATAATATGCATAGAATGTGGCAGCGGTATAGGTCATGTTGATAGTGCACAGTAAAAGGATAGGAAATAAGATAAGAATAGGCTTAGTACATACTGTTATAGGATAGTAACTGTAGTTAGCTCAAAGTACAGGAATAAGATACAGTAAATGTTTGGGACTAGCCGACAGTGGGAAGGGGTTAGTAAGGTTAGGAAAGGAACTTCCTGGTGGCTGTCAGATAGGGAAGTAGAGTCACATATACTGAAGAGCGAACCCAAGGATGTTCGTTTCCGCTGGGTTTGACAAACATACAGTAAAAATTAAGATTGCAGTAAAACAATCAAGCAAACTAACCACTTCTCAACTGAGTCAGCAGCTGATATTGTGAGACTAAATACACATCCATGACAATATAGAGGCTCCGTAATTAGAATGAGTAGTTAAATCCTTTAATGAGCTTAAGGCCCGGCCCCAAATGTAGAGTAAAATTATTTTTTAGGTACACTACTTGTATAGATGCGACTGCAGAGTACACAGAGGCATTTGGGCACAGTGCCCTCTCAAAAACTAATACCAAGAGCTTGAGCATGTTTCCACATTTATCCCACAGAAGCTGTAACAAGTTTCACATCCAGACAATGACCGCCGTACCCCCAAAGGCAGGATTGCAGAGTACACGGAGCAGTTTAAAGGAACAGTATTCCCACAGATATGGGTTAAAGAATACACTGCACTTCTGCCTTGTTATTCCACTGTGCCCCCACTGTCAAGGAGTAAAGCAATTATTAGTTTGTCTTCCAATGTGTGCTTGTATTCACACATTTTGGAATCCCTCTGCAGTGATGGAAGCAATGATGGAACGCTGTCCTTGTAGTAGGGATCCATCAGCATTTTTTTCATGGGTGCCAGGTTGCCCAGAGAAGACAACAAGCTGTACTCGGTGGGAGATATACCATCTGGGTACTCCATTTCCCCCTCCAGCCACGCTCCAGTGATGCCCATGAGATGATCTGAGTGCCACCCTGCTGTGAACACAGTTGTTCCTCCTCCACTGCCTCCTCCTCATAATCATTATTATCCTCTCAAACTGTTTCCTGGCTGTACAGCTGGGTACCTGGCCACTGATAGAACAGTAACCCACCCTCTGAGCCACATGCGGATGACAGGCCTCATAATGGTGTGAATTGGCTCTGATCCATTTCCTTCTCCTCTTCCTTCTGCGTCACCACTCACTAACTCATCCATCATGGCCTGAACTGATTTTTTTCAGCAGGCATATAAGTTGTAAAGTAACACTAATGATGACATCATCAGCCATGGTCATATTGGTGGAATATTCGAAGCATCGCAACACGTGGTGAAGTTCTTTTATTCTGCAGAGCGACTCAGCAGTGCTTGCTGCAGCTGAAACTCCACTATTACCTGCTTCTGTTCCCCACAGTCTCTCTAACATATGCAAGGTGGAGTTCCATCTTGTTGGTTCATTGCATATCAGCCGATGACCAGGAATGCAGAAGTGATGCTGCAGTGCAGACAGGTGAGCAGCAGCAAGATGAGAATGACGAAAGTGCACACACACTGCCCACACTTTGAGCACCAGCTCCTTTATGTGTGAGTAGTTTTTCAGGAAGCTCTGTACCACCAAGTTTAGTACATGCTCCAGACAAGGGGTGTGCATAAAATCAGCTAGGCCCAGAGCTGCTATGAGATTTTCCAGTTATTGTACACCACCAAGTCAGGCTTGAGGTTAACCGGCACCAAACACTCATCTGTCTGCTGTTTGATCTCAATTCCACAGCTCCTGCATGATGTGGTATTTGTCCCTCAAACAGAGGTGTTTAAAAACAACCTGCTACCGTTTCCCCCTGGCTGTGCTCAAGTTGGAGGTGCAGGTATTCTTATGATGAATGAGGAGGCGGTGGAGAAAGAAGAGTAGGATGAGAAGGCAACCTGAACAGATAAACGTTGAGCAATACTAGATATTGGTAGAACATGAGGCAGAATGCCTTCTGACTCTCTCCAATCCACCTCTACATTTATGCAGTGGGCAGTCTAAGTATAAGTGGTAATCTGGACCTTGCCACTGATGGCGTTGTGCAGTGCATACTTGACTTGGTCCACAAGTGCAGGGCAGTGATGGCACACCTGGAAAAGAAGTGATGGTTGGGAGCGACGTACTGTGGGACAGCCACTATCAGTTTTTTAAAACTGTCCATCTCCACCAGCCAAAATGGCAGCATTTCAAAGGTAATCTCACAAAAGGTGGTGGGGTGCAGAGTACACACTGCGGCTTAAAGGACAGTAGTCCCACAGATATGGGTGTGCAGAGTACACACAGTAAGTTAGAGGACTGTACACAAACTGACAAAGGTTTGCAGAGTACACACAGTGGCTTAAAGGACAGTACTCCTAAATGCAGGGGGAAGCAGAGAACACACAGTGGCTTTTAGCACAGTACTAGCATAGCACTACCAGAGACATGGATTGCAGAGTACACACAACACATTTTTTGCAGAGTGTGCAGTCACTATCTCTCCCTCACTCCAGCTGCATCCTATCCCTACAATAATGAGAGCATAATTGCAGCGGCACTCATGATCAGGCCTTTATACAGGCATGGCTGTGATGGCTCTGGAAGTGCCCACAGTCTAAAAGTGTGTTAATTGGCTGCTCTGAGGCCTTTCAACACGCTTTCTTAGACTGGCAAACCGAACAGGAAACCGGACATACAGTAAAAAGTCTGTGTTCAGGGTTCAGTATGAGACACTAGGTACCCGGTATGAACCCCAATCTTTCCAGTTCAGGTTTGCTTATCCCTAGTGTGAGGCAGTGACTTATGTCACAGGTAAGGGTTGGTGTGTGTTCTCCCCAGGTTATGAATGGAGACAATTGAAGTCCATATGTGTGCATGGCAGTCATGGATTTCCGGTCTGGGTTTTCCATGTGGATGAAAGCCACAGGTTTGTTTGTTAAAAACCCTGCAGTAAGGGGTATGGGTGTGTCAGGTGTCAGGTGCAATGTCAGTGTCAGTCTGGTGTGTGCTGTTGTGCAGAGCACAGGCCTGCAGGGTGCTGGCTGTGTGTGTGGAGCCAGCAGCTATGGCAGCTGAATAGTCTGGCACCCGCAGCATATACAGTGATGCAAGTTGTCCATGGTAACTGGTCTCGGATGTGGACAGTCCTGTGCCCGGAAGTGAACCGGAGGTGAATGTCCTGTGCCCGAAAGAGGACTGGCATGTGTAACGATTGCAAACAGGTGGATATGGTGCCTGGCTGCTATCCGGAGGATATCCTGGGCTGTGTGAGTAAACAGTCTGTGATACAGTGGTGCAGGACACCCACAGGAACCAGTCAGAGGAAGACTGGCGTGTGTTGTGTCTGCAACATGTGAAGCTGTGTTTGGAGACTGTAATATGGTGTGCAGTCCCCCACTGATACTGGACAAGGAGAGGTCCGGCATGCTTAGGGACTGCAATCTAAAAGCCATATGATGTGTAGTGCTATGAAATGGGCACTGAGACGAGATGCAACTGTGTGTATTGAACTTTGATGATGTGTACTATAAATGCTATGCACCTTTATGTGTAAAGTAGCACATTAAAGAGACTTTTGTGTTTGAACTTTGTGGGTCACTGTCTCTTCACAGCGTAAGGTGCTACCGCAGCATTACATATGGTGAAAAGAATGCGGGCAGTGTGAACTGAGGCATACCCCAAAGCATGCTGCATAGCTTGCTATGGCTCGGCGGGGCCACGAAGATTGAAGGCTTCTGGTGGTAACTCGGTGGGGTTATGAAGATTTACTGTGGATCGGCGGGTTCATGAAGTCTGCTTTGCGGAGGAGCTAACAGTTGCAGCAAGAGGTTCTGCAGCAGTAGGGGCTGCAGTGGAAGCAGCAGAAAATGTGCTTATGTGCTGTCAGGCGTAGAACACAAAAATGTTGAGATACCTGCCATAGGGGTCACCATATCAGGGTCAGAGTGTCATCCCAATAGGCTAACCCTAGAGGTATTGGCAGAAGAGATTGAAAAAGTTGTTTTGGGCAGGGATGTCACAGGGTCATGCAGATGCCCATACAGGGTAACAAGTGTTCAACTACACAGGTATGAACAGGGGGGAGGATATGTGGTCGCTGTGTGTTCTCCCCAGGTTAAGGGGAGGATATGGGGTCGCTGTGTGTTCTCCCCAGATTGTGCATGGAGACCGATGAAGTCCATAGGTGTGCATGGCAGTCACAGATTTCCGGTCTGGGCTTTCCATGTGGCTGAAAGCCACAGGTTTGTTTGTGAAAAACCCTGCAGTAAGGGGTATGGGTGTGTCAGGTGCTACGTCAGTGTCAGTCTGGTGTGTGCTGTTGTGTAGAGCAGAGGCCTGCAGAGCGCTGGCTGTGTGTGTGAAGCAGCACAGGCCAGCGAAGCAAGCAGCTATGGCAGCTGAATAGTCTGGCACCCGCAGCATATACAGTGATGCAAGTTGTCCATGGTAACTGGTCTCGGATGTGGACAGTCCTGTGCCCGGAAGTGAACCGGAGGTGAATGTCCTGTGCCCGAAAGAGGACTGGCATGTGTAATGATTGCACACAGGTGGATATGGTGCCCAGCTGCTATCCGGAGGATATCCTGGGCTGTGTATGGCTGTGTGAGTAAAGAGTCTGTGATACAGCGGTGCTGAACACCCACGGGAACTAGTAAGAGGAGGACTAGCGTGTGTAGTGTCTGCAACATGTGAAGCTGTGTTTGGAGACTGTAATATGGTGTGTGGTCGCCCCACGGATACTGGACAAGGAGAGGTCTGGCGTGTTTAGGGACTGCAATCTAAAAGCCATATGATCTGTAGTGCTATGAAATGGGCAATAAGATGAAATGCAACTGAGTGTATTGAACTTTGATGACATGTACTATAAATGCTATGCACCTTTATGTGTGAAGTAACACATTAAAGAGACTTTTGTGTTTGAACTTTGTGGGTCACTGCCTCTTCACTGAGTACGGTGCTACCACAGAATTACACTAGCTACAAAGTAAAGTTCAAGTGCAGTGGGCCAGCATATACTGTACCTAAAAACGCAGTGGGAGGCTGTACTAGAGTCCCATGCTGACATTCTGGCAATGTCTGGAGCTTAAGGCCCGGTATAGGGGCTAAGAGGTGCATAATGTCCTCTGGTGCACAGGGGAAGATGGACGTGAAACTTTGTGAAGGGAAGATAGCAGACCCCGGGTGCACTGTGGAACTGGACAGGAAATCCCTGGGGCTGACAGAGCCAGCGGACCTACGAATAGTCCAAGAGGAACGAATGGCTGGGCAAAAGATGTGTTGTGCAGAGGAAAAAAGGAACATGAATTGTTGTGCCCTATTCCACATCTTACAATGTGATGAACTTGAACTGTCCAGTAAACCTCCGTTGGTTAAAATAGATTAGCTGTCTCCTGAGTTGTGTGTGGTGGATCCTGGAAATGAAGGCATGGAGACAATGGAGGCCTGCGAACTACAAGTGAGTGTGATGCAACCCACATCTGACAGCACACTGGGACACAGATTTCCTGTAAAGTGCCAGAGCGTAACACAACAGCAGCTCAGTCATGACTACCATTCTAATCCACTTTACACTAACTGTAAAGCATGGTTGGTGTTAGTTTAGAGTGGAAGAAATAGACTGGCACACACAGAGACCTAACATCAACTCCATCGAATACCTTTGGGATTACAAAGAACAGAGATTGTGAGCCAGACCATGTTGCCCAATATCAGTGTTTGACCTCACAAATGGTCTTCTGCTGAAAAGGGCTAAAATTTCAACAATCACCAAAATCTTGTAGAAAATCTACCTTGAAAAATTAAAGATATTACAGCTGCAAAGGGACACTAAATCCTTATTAAAGGGTTAGTCTGGAACCTAAAATATCCTCTCTAAATACTTATCTGTACAGTACACCATAATCCCTTAACCACTTTTGTGATTAGTTTTATTATAAAATACCCTACAGTTCTACCTAACTAATCCCCAAATGTGTCTTTTAACTGCACCTCCTGTGTTGTTTTGTTCAAGAAGGCTCTCAAACAAGATGTCACAGGAAACTGGGGCTGCACTGGGGTTCCCTGCAGCATCTATTACCCCTCCTGGAATACCACATCATAAGGGGGCAGAGCTGCAGTTACTTACTACAGTTTCATTGCATTTTAGGTACCAGAGCAACCCTTTTATGCCCTTTTGTATACGTACACTAATGATAACTGTAAAGAAAATCTGATTTTTTCAGAAAAAAATATATTTAGTTGCAACTGTATAATGTTTCATGAATAAAGATACATCTGTACACTAGAATAGAATCCGTACACTATGTTGACCCTGGAGTAGAGATTAGACCTATCAAAAGAGCATGGTAGTGGAGATATTTCTAATGAGCTGAAGAAATGTTATTACATTCATTGTAGACAAAAATAGAGTATGTAATGAATGATAACCCGAAACACATCCATGCAACATTACTAATAACTGTCTGTACGTTAAGAAAACTATACACTGCTGTCCAAGTGAAAAAGGGATTTTTATTTTGTTTGTGATTTACATAAATGGTAATGGAAGACAGAAAACTATGGTTATGCAGGCTTTATTTTCTACCTGAATTTAGAGAAATGGAAAGCATTTACAATATAAGTAAAACAGCCTAACGTGACCTTATGTTTCAAGTTAGGCTCTCTACGAGGTTAAACCTATCACATATGTTAACTTAAACATTATGCCCTGGGTGGAGTGCTGAATTTATTTTAAAGTTAAGGTTAAATCTACATATACATCCGAAAATCAGTCATGCCTTTAGACAGGGAAATGTTGATCCATTGCATTTTCTTGTCTAAAGTGAAATGTATAGACTAACATTTACATGTAGCTAAAATCACCTGTCAATATTAAAAAAAACAGATGGGATTGGAGAATCCCCTAAAAAATTCAAAGTATTTCTTACTAATAGCTTTATAATGCATATGGACTTATATTGAATATGTGATTTTCATTTATAGTGTAATACTTGTGCTATACTGTACAGAATGTTTAATACTTGAAGTTACAGTACATTACCTACAAGAAGTATCCTGTCGGCAAGAGAAGCTTAAGTCCTGTGTGTATATACAGAAGGATTTACTTGTCAAAGGTGAAACAACATTTACAACCTCAGCTTTAAAACATATAACAAATTAAAGACAACAAATCCAGAATTGTAACAATGTAACACTGTCAAGTTTGCTCATCTATAAACTTTTATTTGCTAATTATCGAGACTTATTTAGTAGGGAAGTTTGGGAAAGTGTTCATATTTTAATTGGACTTTTTATTGGAAATGTTTCCTGAGTCATAAGGCATTGGACCAATGTAAAATTGGAAATGTTCCATGGGAGGCACAATTATAGAGATATTATTACCTAGAATCACCTCTGTAATCCAGAGGTTTAACAAGTCGCCATACTATGCCAAGTGAATAATTCTTTGTGTAAAACCCCTACAAATTAAACAATAACCGTTTAACACAAAATGACCTACATGTAAGTAATTCTGATTGCACAGACCCAGGAGCTATGTAATTATTGCAGAAGCTGGGTTGTTACTGACTGCCAGGATTAGCAACCGCAGCATCAAATTGTTTGAAGGATCGCTCTCCATCACATCATGATTCTTACAGATGAATAGTAAAATATCTAAATTGAATTTCTGATACTTCATCGCTTACTTGTTTTTTTTTAAATTATTTTATACAGCTTCACAACTTTTTGTGAATCGTGGCTATATCTACATATTGTGAGGCAGTGACCGGTGTTATATGTGAGGGTCGCTATGGTCCCCCAGGATGCTTAGAAGCGTATTAGATCCGCTGGAGTGCCTTGTGTTCACAGCAGGGTGCCTGTGAGTCAAAAGGCAGAATAAAAGTAAGCTGGAACCTGGTCAAGCTATGTGACCAAGGAATTGTTCAAGAAAACCAGTTTGGGCTTTTATTTTTTAAACAGACTGCAGGAAGGTAGTGGGGCCAGTCTGTTTCTTCCAGCCCGGATCTTACAAGTGGCTCATGGCCACAGAGTCTGGCAGACACTAAAAAAACCCTGTAGGAGGGTTTGGGTGTGTCAGTATTGGTCTTAGAAGCAAACATAGCAGGAGACTTGCGCAGAGCTCTTTCTGTGTGAAGAAACACAGGGCAAGGCAGAGACTAAAGCCTGACACCCCAGCATACACGGTGGTGTAGTTCGTTCACGGCAACTGATCACGGACTGTCTTCATTTATTCCTGGCTGCCTACCAGAGGACTCATTTACTTTCTCTTTGTGAGTATGCTGTACAATAAACAAGACTTTATTTTGAACCTTTTACTGGGTCACTGCCTTCTCACTGCATAGCAAGGACACCGCTGCACTACAATATATATGTATGTGTATGTATGTGTATATCAATGAGTATACCCCAACAGGTTTGTCATCATTTCCTTTTAAAATCAACATTTTCTGTTTGATACCATACTGGAAAATATTGTCACAAATGTGGACCACTGATTTCAAACAAGATTGTTATTTTGTACACCCAAAAAAGTAATTTTCCTAACAAATTTATTCAAGACCATGCTACAAAAATGGGCACATCCCAATGAAAGAGCAAAGCTAAAGTTTAGAGTATAAAATTCTAATTAGCAAGAATTCAACCACAGGTTCCAGCACACAGTTAGCTATAAAAGGACTTTACTTAACCAAGAAAACTGTATCCTGTTATCTATCTGGCTTATCCGTACTTGGACGCGTCCGCTCTTTGGCAGTAATTGCACTGGCTGCCCATACACTACAGGATCCAATTTAAACTGCTTGTTCACACCCACAAAGCTCTCCACAGTGCGACACCCAAATACATTTTCTCCCTCATTTCTGTTTATCGACCTAATCACTTGTGACTTTTGACTAACATCTGCACTAATCCATACCTCCCACTCCCCAAGACTCCAAGACTTCTCACAAGTTGCACCACTCCTCTGGAATGCTCTACCCCAAGAAATCAGGACTAACCACAACGTATACAGTTTTAGGAGCTCCCTAAAGTCACTTCTATCACATTCCCTAGTCAAAGTCCTTTTATATATATATATAGCCCATTCACTTTCTCTGAACATAACTCTCCATCAAACTCCACAGCACTCAAAGGCACCACACATGCTGACTGGTGACAAACTCTTGCAGCCTTTATCTATACCCATTCCCTCAAGATTGCTGGACCATCATTGTAAATAAATCCCTCTACTTTGTGTCTCCACTACACTTCATTGTAGATTGTAAGCTCTTACGGGCAGGGTCGTCATTATCTTTGCTTTAATTATTGTATTATATTTAACGTTGTTACTTATGACTTGTATATGAACTGTTGAATTGTAAAGCGCTGTTAAATATGTTGGTGCAATATAAATAAAGATTATTAAAATTATTATTATAGTATGACGTCGCAAAGGCACAGAAAAATACATGGTGCCTGCAGTGAAACATGGTGGTGTCAATGTACTTATGTGGGGCTGCATGAGTGCTGCTGATGTTTGAGAGCTGCATTTTATTGATGGTCTCATGAATTCACACATGTACTGCTCTATATTGAAAGAGAAGATGCGATCATCAATCTGTGCACTTCTCTTACATAACTATGATTCAAAACACACATCTAAGGCCACTGTATGCCTCCTGATCTGAACACAATTGAACATTTATAAGGAATTCTGAATAGACAGACTGAATATTATATATGAAAGAAAATAATTTGGACCTGCAGTAAGTGGTTCAATATATAAAGCACACTATTTAAAACTGCTCCTATTAGACAAATAATACTTTGTTCCACCAAGTTGATAATCATTCTCCATCCAGCATGCAGGAGGTAAAATAGGTTGTTCTTGAAGAATGGAAAAAAATAGATGTTGCAATATGCTACCAACTTTTTGATTCCATGCCTTGAAGACTTGATGTTGTCCTTAAATATTATGGAGATGTACTTGTTTGTTTTATGTGGGATGTATAGACTTTTACATCAACTAAATTGAATAAAAGTGAATATTTTGTAATGAAAGTTATATTATTAACCTTACTTTTCTGTTTTGAGTTAAAAAAAAGTTCAAGAAACTGTTGTTAAAATTTTGGAAATTATTCTTGTGTAGTGAGATATTGATTAAAATGTTACTTTTCAAGATGCGTGTACTCATTTATGCTGCAAACAGTGTATATACAGTATATCTATCTATCTATCTATCTATCTATCTATCTATCTATCTATCTATATATACATATATATATATATATATATATATATATATATATATATATATATATATATATATATATATAGTAATGGGACCAGGGGAAAATGGTTTATGGTGAGTGTATTTCCCCTTGGTTCCTGTCATTTACTGTGTAAATAAACCAGTCAGATAGTTTAGTAGCAGGGAACTGTGAATTTCCCCTGCTCTTTTGAGCCACTTTAGGTGTTTCGTGAAGACCCTGGCTAAACATCTGCAATCCTCAGGCATTGTATAAAAGGCCAGATACTACCCAAGATGGGGGCCCTCTCTCTGCTCCAGGAAAAACTGCTGTGAATAAATCAATTGTTTGGTTAGGACTTGTGCACTTAGGCCCCTTTCACACATTAGTTTTTTGCCATCAGTTGCAATTCGTCGAATTTAGAAAAAAATGGATACAGCGACTGATGCTGCTGGATCCGTTTTTTTCTCATAGACTTGTATTAGCGACAGATTGCGACAGATGGCCTGACGTTTCATCCGTCGTTCACCAGATCCATTGAAATCTGTCTGTCCGGTGGCCGGAGACAACGGACAAAGTAAAGTTTTTTGAGGACATCGAAAAAACGGACAGCGACGGATCCGTCGCTGTCACTCATTTGCTGGAATGGAAGCTTATGGCGCCGGATCCGTCAAATGATGTAATCTGGTGATGGATTCTGTTTTTTTTAAACTGAGCATACTCTGATCTTTTTAGGATGCAATTAGCCAGATCAGCTAGTCGGATCCGGCGAAAAACGGATTTGTTGCATCAGTTTTTCACAATCTGCGACAGATACGGTTTTTTTTCAAAATTCAACGGATTGTGACTAGTGTTGAGAATTCCGATACCGCAAGTATCGGGTATCGGCCGATATTTGCTGTATCGGAATTCCGATACCGAGTTCCGATATTTTTGTGATATCAGAAATCGGAATTGGAAGTTCCCAGTGTATGGTTCCCAGGGTCTGGAGGAGAGGAGACTCTCCTTCAGGCTCTGGGATCCATATTCATGTAAAAAATAAAGAATTAAAATAAAAAATATTAATATACTCACCCCTCCGGCGGCCCCTGGACCTTACCGATGTAACCAGCAGCCTCCGTTCCTAAGAATGAGGAGTTTAGGACCTGCGATGACGTCGTGGCTTGTGATTGGTCGCGTGAGCTGTCACATGAGCGGTCACGCGACCAATCACAAGCCGCGACGTCATCGAAGGTCCTAAACTCCTCATTCTTAGGAACGGAGGCTGCCGGTTACATCGGTAAGGTCCAGGGCTGGTACGAGGGAGAGTATATCCATATTTTTTATTTTAATTCTTTATTTTTTACATGAATATGGATCCCAGGGCCTGAAGGAGAGTTTCCTCTCCCTCACACCCTGGGAACCATCCAGGATACCTTCCGATACTTATGTCCCATTGACTTGCATTGGTATCGGGTATCGGTATCGGCGATATCCGATATTTTTTGGATATCGGCCGATACCATCCGATACCGATACCTTTGAGTATCGGAAGGTATCACTCAACACTAATTGTGACTGATGGCAAAAAACTGAAGTGTGACAGGGGCCTTAGCCTGCTCTGCTGAGCAAGGACTTTGACTGATTAGCTATCATTCTGCTAGCCTAAGATTTATTTTGTATCCTTTGCATTTTGTTTTGCCATTGTGTACTGTTTGCAACTAGTTGTTCCAAAGTTGCCTGTCTAGAGAAGTAGATGGCGATCCCGTGAACCAAGAGTTCAGATGTCTCTTCGGTAGTCCACAGCTGTCAGATCATAGTCCATATAGCCCCCTACTACCTGCCAACATCCTGAGCACCTCCTATGATTAGTAGGCCAGCAGAAACGTCATCAGGAGGTATATTTTAGTCAATTTTTTGCATACATATTTGTAAGTCAAAAAGAGAAGTAAAACCTCAACAGAGAAAAGTAGAAAGTCCTTTTTGTTTATGCATTCTAGACTTTGGCTGACAAAGAAACAAAATGCGTAGCAATTCAGCAATGTGTGCAAGTAGCTTGGTCTGTTTTAGTGTGCTGTTATTGTGTGTAGAAAAGAATGATGTTATGAGAATGTACTTCTGATAATAACAATACATGATCCTGTCTCTTTGAAGATCTCTGTAGTTGTTTGATCAGCTTAAACAAAGCAAACACCTGTCAGGCCTAATCTAAAGCCAGCAATTGTGTCATAAGCCAAAATCAAACTCAGAGGACTGTGAATAATTATTCCTACAAATTAAAGTTATACACTTTATGCAGAATTGTATTTTGCACATATGTTAAATGGTTTTATGAAGAAAATGTAAAATAAAATTATTCTTTCATGGAGAACTTTGAAGATTTTCACCATCGCAAAAGAAATGGTTGCACCCAGAACAGGGGACTGGCTATGATCTTAATTTGTAGCCTGGAAACTCCAGGAGAAAAAACAGTGGGTGGACAAAAGAAATCCTGCTGTCAGTTCCAATTACGCTAAGATATGTGTCCAACACAAGCCCACTCTATGGGTATAATAGATGTAGAAGTCACGAAGATACTAAGTTATTAGCAAAGTGCACCATGGCGCTTCATACTTTTTGCATAGCACAGTTGTATAGTTCGTCTTCCTGCTCTTATCTATATGGTGGCATCATTTGGCTTTCACATGAATGAGTAGGTGGAATGCTGCATGACATTTTATTTGAACATTACAGTGCAGTTTTATGTGGACATTAAATGGGAGAATTGTGGGAGCATTGTACGAGCAATATATGACAATATTGTTTGGGCATCTACTTCTAGTATTATGTGAGAACAGAATTATTATTCAGGTGCAAGGGGACGGACATAATGCCCATGTTCCCAACTGAAAACACGTGTATTGTAGGGTGACAATGCGTTCTATGGAAAAAATAAAAATTATTCAATGTCTCCCCTTCTATAATTGTTACACATAATGTTCTGTGATATCCTTAAAAAATCTTCTTGGTTGTGCTTAAAAGGTTGCTCAATTTCAGCCCTTGAACACTTAATATCCATTGAAATAGGATTTGGGTAGTTATAATATAGAGTAGCAATAAGGGCACCACCGCTCCTTGAAACTCTCTCCAATTTACTTATTTATAATTTGTAAGGAATATTTAATATTATTAATACTAGTTTATATTTCCTGCTTCAAACTAAACTTGTCAGATTACAGACAAGATTCAGTATTATTCACTGCTTTAGGTAATCTAAATATTTACTCGGCAGCCTACACCACTCCCACTTGTCTTTTACTGTCTAATTAAAATTTTGCCTGAAATTGACTTACTGTAATTTATAATAGTAATTTTCAAGTGTTGATGAGTGATATAAGGGTGATTTGCAGCAAATAGGAATGAGCAAATCCCTGTGCAGTGCCCTGACTATCCTGAACCAAATAAAGCGTATTTCGCAAAAAATAAATAAATAAAGGAAACTACTGTAAAATTGCACATTTACTTTGCGGCAAGACATTTGTTACAAATAATTGTAAGTTTTGTGATGATTGAGCCACCAGTAAACAATGTTCCAATGTTATGAAATTTTGCATATGTTACAAGCACAACAAATGGAATTATTTCCAGGAGTGAGACCTAAAAATGTGCACACTAAAGTTTTGACTGTCACCCTAGTATTGTTGCAAAAGCATTTTGATGTGCAATGTGTAATGTGACATGTGCTATTAGTGATAAGTTGTGTTTTGCCAATAGGGAGAGATATGGTTAATGTTTGGGACCAGCCAGGGTGGGAGAGGAACATGTGAATGGACAGAGACAATTTCCTGTCAGGACATCATATAGGGCCCAGTGTGCCAAAAGGAGCAGACCTAAGGTCTGACTATTCAGCAGAGCCACGTGACGTGGGTGTCCCTGACCTAAGTGGAGACTGAGGCAGTAGATAGTGAGATCCGTTGTGGAGATGAGGAAGAGTGACAGAAAGACAGTGTGATCGATAGGAGATGGGTCCTGTGACAGGACTCATAGCAGCACTGCCCCGAGATTATAACTAAAATAGGTAACAGGCCAGGATGGAACAGGGAACATGAGGCGAAGAGAGTGCTCCGGGTGGGAGTTTCAAGGTGTCAGAAGAAGAGAAGCTAAGTAACGGCCATATTGGAAAACTAGTTTCTTCAAGAGGAAGAGAGGACACAGATCTGTGGGTTCAGAATAGGACTCTCACTTACTGGACAGTAGTACTGTGCTTGGTGGTGTTGAATATATAGGATGGAGTGAGATAGAATAGAGTCATTCTGAGAAGGACAGGGAGAATGTATGTGAAGATTGTGAAGAGGCATCGTGTGTTAACATTCATGAAGTATTGCACCCGCTATCTACTGCACAGAGTTTCCACTAAGTTGCTGTTTAGCAAAATACTCTTTATTTTTTAATGGGTCTCTCTCATTGAACCACTCAACATTCGGCCCTGGCCAGCTGAAGTCACTGGCATCATGCGGCCATAGACGAAGCCCACACACCCAGCCAGGACCCCGAACTTCACACAGCATGCCAGGGTGTGGAAGGCGAGTACCTCGCCTATGGCTACCACCCCACGCCATGTTACATAGTAGCAGCACAATAAGTAAGACATACATCTAAGAAATTTTGGAGCAATGGTTAAAATAGTTCTACAAAAGTTTGTTATACATAATTAATTTAATTGAGCAAGCAAATCTAAACCATTACTTCAATATTATATAACTGTACTAGAAGTTGCGCTTCATGGTTTTTTAATGTTACTGAGGTGCGGTATGGTACCAGATCATAGCAGGTTTATCAATGTGTCAAAGCTGTAATACTGGAGTTTAGTTCTGAGATCTCAAATGACATGCATATTAATCAAACTGCCCAGACACTTTCTGAAACTACTTAAAATCTTAAAGAACTTGTTTATACGTTCCTTCTGGAGCACTGTGGTTTCTGATCCCCTCTCAAGCATGGAATAATGTAATATAGCATGTCTGTTGATGAAGAGGTATGGATCCTCTTTATTTCACATTTGTAGCAGTGCAAAAATCAATAAAATCACATGCGTTTACTTACGCTGCCTGTGCGATTTCATGGCTTTTGAACTTCACATATTTTCACCAACAGAAATGCTGGTATACTTTATTCCATACCTTTCATTTCATACTTATTAGGCCCATGGTGGCTAAAAAAGAAAAAAAACATACTTACTGTACCAACTTTGTTCTTTATTTTTTTGCCACTGCAATAGTACCAGTTTACTGGCATGAACGTCTGCAATAGAGCATCACTTAGCACATGACCAACTGCAGCCTTCTCAGTTTCTTTCTCCTGGGTGTAGATGAGAGCTGACTGGCAGAGGATGAAATAACAAGTGCAGAGGAGAAGTGCTGGTCTTGGAGGTGTTTTTTTCTCTTAAACCACCCTGGGCCCATTAAGTATAAGTTGTAAAAAAGGGGACAGACCCTTTCATTTGTTAGTATGGTGTGATGTGTTAAAAACCTGCCCGTTTCATAAAAAAAACTTCCTTCTCACCCCCAATGGGGGTGGTCTTTGTTGTCCTTTCTCATTCTCGGGTCCTCTACCTGGGAGTTTGAGGGTTCTGCGCAGGTTCTTAGCTTTTCCCACTTAACCATTACACTACACCAGTGTACATATATATATATATATATATATATATATATATATATATATACACATACATATATATATATATATATATATATATATATATATATATATATATATATATATATATACAGTCAAGACCAAAGTATTCACACCCCTGCAATTCTGTCAGATAATACTCAGTTTCTTCCTGAAAATGATTGCAAACACAAATTCTCTGGTATTATTACCTTCATTTAATTTGTCTTAAATGAAAAAAAACACAAAAAGAATTGTCCTAAAGCCAAATTGGATATAATTCCACACCAAACATAAAAAAGGGGGTGGACAAAAGTATTGGCACCGTTTGAAAAATCATGTGATGCTTCTCTAATTTGTGTAATTAACAGCACCTGTAACTTACCTGTGGCACCTAACAGGTGTTGGCAATAATTAAATCACACTTGCAGCCAGTTGACATGGATTAAAGTTGACTCAACCTCTGTCCTGTGTCCTTGTGTGTACCACATTGAGCATGGAGAAAAGAAAGAAGACCAAAGAACTGTCTGAGGACTTGAGAAACCAAATTATGAGGAATCATGAGCAATCTCAAGGCTACAAGTCCATCTCCAAAGACCTGAATCTTCCTGTGTCTACCCTGCGCAGTGTCATCAAGAAGTTTAAAGCCCATGGCACTGTGGCTAACCTCCCTAGATATGGACGGAAAAGAAAAATTGACAAGAGATTTCAATGCAAGATTGTGCGGATGTTGGATAAAGAACCTCGACTAACATCCAAACAAGTTCAAGCTGCCCTGCAGTCCGAGGGTACAACAGTGTCAACCCGTACTATCTGTCGGCATCTGAATGAAAAGGGACTGTATGGTAGGAGACCCAGGAAGACCCCACTTCTTACCCCGAGACATAAAAAAGCCATCCTGGAGTTTGCCAAAACTTACCTGAAAAAGCCTAAAACGTTTTGGAAGAATGTTCTCTGTCAGATGAGACAAAAGTAGAGCTTTTTGGGCAAAGACATCAACATAGAGTTTACAGGAGGAAAAAAAGAGGCATTCAAAGAAAAGAACACGGTCCCTACAGTCAAACATGGCGGAGGTTCCCTGATGTTTTGGGGTTGCTTTGCTGCCTCTGGGACTGGACTGCTTGACTGTGTGCATGGCATTATGAAGTCTGAAGACTACCAACAAATTTTGCAGCATAATGTAGGGACCAGTGTGAGAAAGCTGGGTCTCCCTCAGAGGTCATGGGTCTTCCAGCAGGACAATGACCCAAAACACACTTCAAAAAACACTAGAAAATGGTTTGAGAGAAAGCACTGGAGACTTCTAAGGTGGCCAGCAATGAGTCCAGACCTGAATCCCATAGAACACCTGTGGAGAGATCTAAAAATGGCAGTTTGGAGAAGGCACTCTTCAAATATCAGGGACGTGGAGCAGTTTGCCAAAGAAGAATGGTCTAAAATTCCAGCAGAGCATTGTAAGAAACTCATTGATGGTCACCGGAAGCGGTTGGTTGCAGTTATTTTGGCTAAAGGTTGTGCAACCAAGTATTAGGCTGAGGGTGCCAATACTTTTGTCTGGCCCATTTTTGGAGTTTTGTGTGAAATGATCAATGTTTTGCTTTTTGCTTCATTCTCTTTTGTGTTTTTTCATTTAAGACAATTTAAATGAAGATAATAATACCGAAGAATTTGTATTTGCAATCATTTTCAGGAAGAAACTGAGTATTATCTGACAGAATTGCAGGGGTGTCAATACATTTGGCCATGACTGTATATATATATATATTGTATATGATTATGAAAAATGTAAATTCACACTGAAGGCATCAAAACTATGAATTAACACATGTGGAATCATATAGTTAACAAAAAAGTGTGAAACAGCTGAAAATATGTCTTATACTCTATGTTCTTTAAAGTAGCCACCTTTTGCTTTGATGACTGCTTTGCACACTCTTGGCATTCTCTTGATGAGCTTCAAGAGGTAGTCACTGGAAATGGTTTTCACTTCACATGTGTGCCCTGTCAGGTTTAATAAGTGGGAATTCTTGCCTTATAAATGGGGTTTGACCATCAGTTGTGTTATGCAGAAGTCTGGTGGATACACAGCTGATAGTCCTACTGAATAGACTGTTAGAATTTGCATTATGGCAAGAAAAAAGCAGCTAAGTAAAGAAAAATGAGGGGCCATCATTACTTTAAGAAATGAAGGTCAGTCAGTCCGGAAAATTGGGAAAACTGAAAGTGTCCCCAAGTGCAGTGGCAAAAACCATCAAGCGCTACAATGAAACTGGCTCACATGAGGACCGCACCAGGAAAGGAAGACCAAGACTCACCTCTGCTTCTGAGGATAAGTTTATCCGAGTCACCAGCCTCAGAAATCACAGCAGCTCAGATTAGAGACCAGGTCAATGCCACACAGAGTTCTAGCAGCAGACACATCTCTACAACAACTATTAAGAGGAGACTTTGTGCAGCAGGCCTTCATGGTAAAATAGCTGCTAGGAAACCACTGCTAAGGACAGGCAACAAGCAGAAGAGACTTGTTAGGGCTAAAGAACACAAGGAATGGACATTAGACCAGTGGAAATCAGTGCTTTGGTCTGATGAGTCCAAATTTGAGATCTTTAGTTCCAACCACCATGTCTTTGTGTGACGCAGAAAAGGTAAACGGATGGACTCTACATGCCTGGTTCCCACCGTGAAGCATGGAGGAGGAGGTGTGATGGTGTGGAAGTGCTTTGCTGTGACACTGTTGGGGATTTATTCAAAATTGAAGGCATACTGAACAGCATGTCTACCACAGCATTTTGCAGCGGCATGCTATTCCATCTGGTTTGCGTTTAGTTGGACCATCATTAATTTTTCAACAGGACAATGACCCCAAATACACCTCCAGGTTGTGTAAGGGCCAGGGCCGGACTGGCCATCGGGTAATTCTGGCAAATGCCAGAAGGGCCAGTGGCAGTGATGGGCCGCTCGCCAGTGCTGACTCCCCCCCAGCGCCGACACCCCCCACCAGCGCCGCCGCATTCAACTATACCAGCATCTATTACGCCGGTACAGTTAAATGCAATGATGGAGAGAGCGTCTGCTGTCGCTCCCTCTCCCATCATTCCCCGCTCTGCCTCTGACACTATGGGTGCGCGATGATGTTATATCATTGCGTACCTGCTGTGTGTCGGTCGGGCAAACTGCAGCTGCTGAGATCGGAGCAGGGAGCAGCGCGGGGCACGAGGAGAGGTGAGTAGAGTTTTTTTGCTTTTTTTTAAATACATCAATGAGTGATAACTGGATTGTGGGACTATTGGGGGGGCTGTATTATATTCTATGGGGGCTGTGCTTTATTACTTTCTAAGGGGGGATTTATTACATTCTATGGGGGCTGGCTGCATTACATTCTATGGGGGCTAGCTGCATTACATTCTATGGGGACTGTCTGCATTACATTCTATTGGGGCTGTGCTGCGTTACATTCTATGGGGGCTGGCTGCATTACATTCTATGGGGGCTGGCTGCATTACATTCTATGGGGGGCTGTATTACATTCTATGGGGGAGGGCTGTATTACATTCTATGTGGGAGGGCTGTATTACATTCTATGTGGGAGGGCTGTATTACATTCTATGGGGGGGCTGTATTACATTCTCTGGGGGCTACATTATACTCTATGGGGGCTGTATTATATTCTATGGGGAGGTGGGCTGTATTACATTCTATGGGGGGCTGTATTACATTCTATGGGGGGCTGTATTATATTCTATGGAGGGGCTACATTATATTCTAAGGGGGGCTGCATTATGCTCTATGAGGGGGGCTACCATATATTATATATGCAGGGGCTGCACTATACTATATGAGGGGGCTGCATTATATTCTCTGGGGGGTTACATTATCCTCAGGGGGCTACAATATATTCTGTGGGGTGGCTGCATTATACTCTGGGGTGGCATCATTATACTATATGTGGGTTGCATTATACTGTATCGAGGACTATGGGGAATACATTATACTATATGAAGAACTATGGGGTGCATTATACTATGGGAAGTGAATTGTACTACATGGATGACAATGGCGGGGCATTACACTATATGGAGCACTATGAGGAATGTATTATACTATCTGGAGGACTAAGGAGTGTATTATACTATATGGAGGACTGTGGCAGTACATTATACTATATGGAGGACTGAGGAGTGTATTATACTATATGGAGGAATTGCAGTGTATTTTAATACATGGAGGACTATGAGGAGTGTATTATACTATATGGAGGACTGAGGAGTGTATTATACTATATGGAGGACTGAGGTGCACATTATAATATATGGAGGACTATGGGGTGTTTTATACTAAACAAGCAAAATGCTGCCTATTCATTGAGTGATTGGATTGTTTATGTGGGAACAGAAATCCTTGTTCTCAGCAGCACATCGCAGGTGTAAAGGCCCCGTCACACACAGCGACGCTGCAGCGATACAGACAACGATGCTGATCGCTGCAGCGTCGCTGTTTAGTCGCTGTGTGGTCGCTGGAGAGCTGTCACACAGACTGCTCTCCAGCGACCAACGATGCCGAGGTCCCCTGGTAACCAGGGTAAACATCGGGTTACTAAGCGCAGGGCCGCGCTTAGTAACCCGATGTTTACCCTGGTTACCAGGGTAAAATGTAAAATAACAAACACTACATACTTACATTCGCGTCCCCCGGCGTCCGCTTCCTGCACTGACTGAGCGCCGGCCCTAACAGCAGAGCGGTGATGTCACCGCTGTGCTGTGCTTTCACTTTCACTTTACGGCGCTCAGTCAGTGTGGGAAGCGGACGCCGGGGGATGCGAAGGTGAGTATGTACTGTTTTTTTTTTTTTACATTTTACACTGGTAACCAGGGTAAACATCGGGTTACTAAGCGCGGCCCTGCGCTTAGTAACCCGATGTTTACCCTGGTTACCAGTGAAGACATCGCTGAATCCGTGTCACACACACCGATTCAGCGATGTCAGCGGGACCTCAACGACCAAAAAAAGGTCCAGGCCATTCCGACACGACCAGCGATCTCGCAGCAGGGGCCGGGTCGCTGGTACGTGTCAAACATAGCGAGATCGCTACTTAGGTCGCTGTTGCGTCACAAAACTTGTGACTCTGCAGCGATCTCGCTAGCGATCTCGCTATGTGAGACGGGGCCTTAAACTGTAGTTGTGCTGCTGCTAACATAATACTGTATGGGGACAGATTGATCTAATTGTGATTGTTCTGTTCCCTTCATTTTTTCTCAGTTGGTGTAAAGAGGCCAGGAAACAAGCAAACGACTTCAGTATTGTCGATTACACTCGTTTAGCGGCCTGAGATCAGTGCATGTAAATACAGCAGAAATGCTTCGCAGGGAGACCAGGCAAGGATGATGACAGTTGTAGTTATCAAAGCAAAAGGTGGCTACTTTAAAGAACATAGAATATAACACATATTTTGAGTTGTTTCACACTTTTTTGTTAAGTATATAATTCCACATGTGTTAATTCATAGTTTTGATGCCTTCAGTGTGAATTTACAATTTTCATAGTCATGAAAATACAGAACAATCTTTAAATGAGAAGGTGTGTCCAAACTTTTGCTCTGTACTGTATATACACTCACCGGCCACTTTATTAGGTACACCATGCTAGTAACGGGTTGGACCCCCTTTTGCCTTCAGAACTGCCTCAATTCTTCGTGGCATAGATTCAACAAGGTGCTGGAAGCATTCCTCAGAGATTTTGGTCCATATTGACATGATGGCATCACACAGTTGCCGCAGATTTGTCGGCTGCACATCCCAAAGATGCTCCATACAAGGCAGGATGGATCCATGCTTTCATGTTGTTTACGCCAAATTCTGACCCTACCATCCGAATGTCGCAGCAGAAATCGAGACTCATCAGACCAAGCAACGTTTTTCCAATCTTCTACTGTCCAATTTCGATGAGCTTGTACAAATTATAGCCTCAGTTTCCTGTTCTTAGCTGAAAGGAGTGGTACCCGGTGTGGTCTTCTGCTGCTGTAGCCCATCTGCCTCAAAGTTCAACGCACTGTGCGTTCAGATATGCTCTTAGGCCTACCTTGGTTGTAACGGGTGGCGATTTGAGTCACTGTTGCCTTTCTATCAGCTCGAACCAGTCTGCCCATTCTCCTCTGACCTCTGGCATCAACAAGGCATTTCCGCCCACAGAACTGCCGCTCACTGGATTTTTTTTCTTTTTTGGACCATTCTCTGTAAACCCTAGAGATGGTTGTGCGTGAAAATCCCAGTAGATCAGCAGTTTCTGAAATACTCAGACCAGCCCTTCTGGCACCAACAACCATGCCACGTTCAAAGGCACTCAAATCACCTTTCTTCCCCATACTGATGCTCGGTTTGAACTGCAGGAGATTGTCTTGACCATGTCTACATGCCTAAATGCACTGAGTTGCCGCCATGTGATTGGCTGATTAGAAATTAAGTGTTAACAAGAAGTTGGACAGGTGTACCTAATAAAGTGGCCAGTGAGTGTATATATATATATATATATATATATATATATATATATATATATATATATATATAGAGTATATACACTGCTGAAAGGAATAAAGGGAACACTAAAATACCCCATCCTAGTATATATATCACATTAGAGATAGAGATATACCATTCACCAACCATAATAAATGTGCCTTACCATCCTGCAATTGCAAATTTTACATTCATGCTATTCCTTTAAATCTTTCATAAGTATTACTATATTGTATAAAATAATAGTCTTTTCAGGTAGGTGTTACATTCTGTGCCACCATAAAGGATTTGATCACTTTGGGCATTCCTTGTTTGCTATAAAAGTCGCCTGACACTAAAATTATCATAGTGTACTCTCGGAACTTTGGGTATCAGCTACAGCTACAAGTCATCAAAAAGTGTTACATTTACTTGCCAAGCCACTACAGGAGAAATGAAACATCACACCATGCCCTTTAATGCTAATGAGCAAACCAATATGCCATGCCATGTAGGCTGCTAAAGAGTAAGAGATGCTTGAAATAGTTTTTCTCAAATCTAGTTAGCGGTCCTCCAAGTGGGAAAGCACCTAATAGGTTCCCCAATAAAAATGTGATTTGAACCAAAAAAGTATTTTTGTTTTATATATTCCTCTTTCTAGAAATCTGTTCCCAGTTTGGAAATGAACAATAAAAGCTGAACCAGTGATCATGAAAATAGCAAAAACTATAGCTTCTGCTTGTTATGTACATTTTGGCTTTTTTGAATTCTGATTAAAATTGTTGTCTTCAAGGGAATGTGATCTTCAAGAACTCTATAAGTTGTAAATTAAGATTAACTATAAGTTCTTCCTTGTATCACTTTGAAATTCTAATACTTGAGGTTCCCAGATGTACATACTTGACAGATATCAAAAGTCAGTTTGGTAACAATAACATTCAAAAGTTGGTAACTCTTAAAAGGATTTACTAAATGGGATATTGGTAAGTCATAAGGCACATGAAACACTTAAGCAATTAAGGGGTTAACGGTTTCTGCCCTTTCTTGGAGATCTGAGGAAATGTTTTTATTCTCAATCAGGAACTCTATGTTAACACAACATTAGAGTCAGTAGTAGATATCCACAGGAAAATATAAACAACAGCATTTCTGGCTCTCAGCAGTGTTACCTCTTGAGTAGCTGGAAGTTTGACACCTTTACAGGCAGGGAGGTTGAAAGGCTTCAGGCCACTGAAAATGTGACTGGGTCACCTGACACCAGTGAAGCGAGAAGAAAAAAATGGTGATACTACTGTTCAGGAGGATGAGAGGGTGACAGATGGCAAAAGCCGAAGAATAAGAGGTAGAGATGCTAAAACACATTAGTCTAAAGACACTTTATACAACAAACAATAACAGTAACTTAATTAAGCCAAAAAAAGAACAAAACACTCAATAGTCTGGAACTTGAGAGAGTGAGCACAACACAAAAATGGTGTTAATTGCATTGTTAGCCAGCATTGTTGCCTTTTTTCCGACTTTCAGGTGAACCTTACTATAAGACACTCTCCAGGTTTAAAAAGCAGAACATAGGAAAAACACATTTCTTACCAATTGGAGGGAATCTGTCAGGTCATTTTTGAATACCATACTAAAAGTATCCTGAAATAGGGCTATGGTAGCCCTTTTAGGGTAATTAACTTTTATTGTGGTACGTTTGCCCTGTTTTGTTGCGATAAGCCCCTGAAAATGTATTGTAGCGTGCCAGTTAGTCAAGCATATGTAAATGCAAATGAATATTCACTCTTTTCCAGCCCATAATCTCCACCACCTCTCTGCGCCGGCATCATTAATTCAGTAAAACTGCAATATTACTCGCCCGACGATCGCATCACAATCCTCTGGCTGGCCATCGGCTCTCCTGATCTGAGCGTGACAGATGCATAGAAATACATGCTGTCACACTCAGGTCAGGAGACATAACTCCAAAGCTGGCAAAACCCCTCCAACTTAATATTGGTTCAATGGATGGGGCTATCCATGCCATGTTTCATTTCTATAGACAAGTAAAATCATGATAAGAAACATGACAACAATATCTACCATCTGGGACCTCAAGGGACAAAGATATCCTGAAAGTTAAGGATCTCATAAAATTCTAACAGACCTAGCACCTCCCACAGGCAGCCAAGGGAAGCCATACTGGAGGAAATAAGTATTTGATCCCTTGCTGATTTTGCAAGTTTGCCCACTGACAAAGACATGAATGCTCAGGAATTGTAAGGGCAGGTTAATTTTAACATTGAGAGATAGAATATCAAAAATAAAATCCAGAAAATCACATTGTATAAATTATAAAAATGTTTTGCATTAATACATTAAGAGTTCTGACTCGTACAGACCAGATAGACACTCCTAATCAACTTATTTCCTGCATTAAAGACAGCTGTCTTACATAGCCAACTTTATAAAAGACTCTTGTCCACAGACTCAATTAATCAGTCAGACTCTAACCTCTACAACATGGGCAAGACCAAAAAGCTTTATAAGCATGTCAGGGACAAGATCACAGACCTGCTCAAAGCTGGAATGGGCTTCAAAACCATAAGTAAGAGGCTATGTGAGAAGGAGACAACTGTTGGTGCAATAGTAAGAAAATGGAAGAAAAAAAATACTGTCTATCGACATCGATCTGGAGCACCATGCAAAATCTCATCTTGTGGGGTATCCTTGATCATAAGAAATGTGAGAGAAAGGCAGGGGGAACTTGTTAATGATCTCAAGGCAGCTGGGACCACAGTCACCAAGAAAACCATTGGTGACACATTACACCGTAAGGGTTTAAAATCATGCAGTGCCCGCAAGGTCCCCCTGCTCAAGAAGACACATGTGTAGGCCCGTCTGAAGTTTGCCAATGACCACCTGGATGATTCTGTGAGTGATTGGGAGAAGGTGCTGTGGTCAGATGAGACAAAAATTGTTATTTGTCATTAACTCAACTTGTCATGTTTGGAGAAAGAGAAATGTTGCCTGTGACCCAAAGAACACCGTCCCACTGTCATACATGAAGGTGGAAACTTTATGCTTTGGGGATGTTTCTCTGCTAAGGGCACAGGACTACTTCACTGCATCAATGGGAGAATGGATGGGGCCATGTATCGTAAAATCCTGAGTGACAACCTCCTTCACTCCGCTAGGACATTAAAAATGGGTCATGGCTGTGTCTTTCAGCATGACAATGACCCAAAACATACAGCCAAGGCAAGCACATAAAGGTCATGGAGTGGTCTCGCCAGTTTCCAGACCTTAATCCCATAGAAAACTTATGGAGGGAGTTGAAGCTTTGAGTTGCCAAGCGACAGTCTCAAAATCTTAATGATTTAGTGTTTAGAGATGCTCTGCAAAGAGGAGTGGACCAAAATTCCTCCTGACATGTGCGCAAACCTCATCATCAACTACAAAAAAAGGCTGACTGTTGTGCTTGCCAACAAGGGTCTTGCCACCAAATATTAAGTCTTGTCTGCCAGAGGTATCAAATACTTATTTCTCACTGCAAAATGCAAATAAATTTATATAATTTATACAATGTGATTTTCTGGATTTTATTTTTGAAATTCTATCTCTCAATGTCAAAAATTAACCTACCCTTAAAATTATAGACTGTTCATGTCTTTGTCAGTGGCCAAACTTACAAAATCAGCAAGTGATCAAATACTTATTTCCCCCACTGTATGCAGACGTAACGTTGATCTAATAAAAATTTTGGCTGTTTTGATTCATTCTGGAAGACATAGTTCGCTATGATAGTGGTCCATTTTCAGAATCGGAATGCTTCCCTGTATAAAGATAAGAACAATTTCTGCACACCAGGTTTAGTAATTTTATGTAATTGTATTGTTTATATCCTACTGTTTTGTTCCCACTTTATATAATTTTTGTATATTTTTATAAACACTGTCTACCTTTCTGAAGTTAATATTTAATAGTGCTGTTCATCTTTCTCTGTAAACCACACCCCTGACGCCATATACTACCTGTAACAAGTGTCAAATCGGCCAGCATAATCGTTTGGTGGGGCAGCTAATGGTTCCTTTTTGTTATTGTGGAGTTGGCAGTGACTCTACCCAACCAGTGGACACACAGCCAAGGGAGACCACATCAATAATGTCCAGCCCAAAAGAAAGGCAGGCCACACCTTCATATGCACATGATGCAAACAGACAGAATAATATCCAAAGGTTTGAACTGAGATATAAACTGGTGTGCATGCAGTATGTAAGCGCACATTCACACTAGCCACTAAACAGAAAAAAAACAAAGACAGACACATAATGATTAAATCCCCTGCAGTAAATAAATAATTACCATAGTGCATGAAAATAATAGACGGTACTTAGCTAACATGTTTTTGATCAAAACAATGTGAAAGCCATCCCACCTCTTCTAATGTGGATTTTGATGTGTGTTTAGAATCATTATCCATTTGTAGAAGCCATCCTCTTTTCAACTTCAGCTTTTTTACAGCTGGCGGTATTTTTGCATCAAGAATTTGTTGAAATTTAATTTAATCCATTATTCCCTCTACCTGTGAAATGTTTCCTGTGCCATTGGCTGCAACACAACCCCAAAGCATGATTAATCCTCTCCTATGCCTAACAGTTAGCAAGATGTTCTTTTCATGAAATTATGTGCCCTTTTTTCTCCACAAATACCTCTGTACCTCTGATCATTGTGGACAAAGAGTTACATTTTAACCTGATCAGTTGGTAGGACTTGTTTCCAAAATGCATCAGGCTTGTTTAGATTTTCTTTTGCATACTTCTGACACTAAATTTTATGGTGAGGGCACAGGAGAGGTTTTCTTCTTTTGACTCTGCAATGAAGGCTATATTTTGTGCAGATGTCTCTGAATAGTAAAATAATGCACCACATCTCCAAAGTCTATTAAATCTTTCTGAAGATCTTTTGCAGTCAAACGGGGGTTCTGGTTTGCCTTTATATCAATCCTATGAGCAGATCTCACTGAAACTTTGTTTGGTCTTCCAGACCTTATCTTGACCTCCACTGATCCTGTTAACTGTCATTTATTAATTACATTTTGAACTGAGGAAAGGGCAACTTGAGAATGCTTTGCTATCTTTTTATAGCCTTCTCCTGCTTTGTAGGCCTCCACCTTTTTCATTTTCAGAGTGCTAGGCAGTTGCTTAGAAGAACCCATAGCTGCTGTTTTTTTGGCACAAGGTTAGAAGATGCTGGGTTTTTATAAAGCTAGGAAATTTGCATCACCTAATATTTCCTAACCATGATAGTAAACAAGCTATAATCCTAAAAGGCTAATTAAGGTCTGAAACCTTTGGCAAAGGTATATGAGCAAGAAAATCCAAGCCTGCCCAAACTTTTGCATTGGCCCATTATCCTTTTCGTAATTTTAAAAATGTAATATATATATATATATATATATATATTTTTTTTTTCCTAAAATTCAATAGAATTGTTTCTTCTTTAACTTCAGGCCTTTTAGAGATTACCTCATCTTCAAGCTTAACTGTTCACAATATCAGTGTTTTTGACCAGGGGTGCCCAAACTTTTACATGCCACTATAAGGCTACATTCGCGCTCATACTTTTGCTATGTCAAAATCACAACGTCTTAAGGCCCCGTCTCACTTAGCGATTTACCAACGATCACGACCAGCGATATGACCTGGCCGTGATCGTTGGTAAGTCGCTGTGTGGTCGCTGGGGAGCTGTCACACAGACCGCTCTCCCAGCGACCAACGATCAGGGGAACGAGTTCGGCATCGTTGAAACTGTCTTCAACGATGCCGAAGTCCCCCTGCAGCACCCGGGTAACCAGGGTAAACATCGGGTTACTAAGCGCAGGGCCGCGCTTAGTAACCCGATGTTTACCCTGGTTACCAAAAAAAACAAACACTACATACTCGCCTTTCGGTGTCCAGGTCCCTTGCCGTCTGCTTCCTGCTCTCTGACTGAGCCGCCGTACACTGAGAGCAGAGCGCAGCGGTGACGTCACTGCTGTGCTCTCACTTCTCACTGTACGGCCGGCAGTCAGTGAGAGCAGGAAGCAGACGGCAAGGGACCTGACGGACATCAGAAGGCGAGTATGTATTGTTTGTTTTTTTTTACATTTACGCTGGTAACCAGGGTAAACATCGGGTTACTAAGCGCGGCCCTGCGCTTAGTAACCCGATGTTTACCCTGGTTACCAGTGAAGACATCGCTGGATCGGTGTCACACACACCGATTCAGCAATGTCAGCGGGGCCTCAACGACCAAAAAAAGGTCCAGGCCATTCCGACACGACCAGCGATCTCGCAGCAGGGGCCTGATCGCTGGTACGTGTCACACATAGCGAGATCGCTATGGAGGTCGCTGTTGCGTCACAAAACTTGTGACTCAGCAGCGATCTCGCTAGCGATCTTGCTATGTGAGACGGGGCCTTTACAGTTCCAGCAAAGTGGATGGCATTTATAGAAATCTCATGCCCATCATGCTTTTTTACATAGCATATTCTAAGCTCTTCTGGGTATGCTGAGTTTTCTGTGCTTATCCTTCCAATAGACTTATATTAGATGAGGAAAATTCGCAGGTAAAAATCGCACATGTGTTTTAGTGCGTTTCCGCTACATAAATGCATCAAAAACACATGTAGTCCGCACCTTATTATATCAATAAAATTTTGTCAAAGCCAAATACCAAGAAGTATCAAAAACAAAACAGATTTATTTAAAGCATGACACACCAAAAAGAGAAAGAAAACTGAGCATAAAAAAACATAAAAAGGCATATTAAAAAAATGTAACCAAATTTAAATAATAGGTGCAAAAATGGTGCAGAAATTCTGCAACATCATAAACTCACCAATAGCTCATTAGGGGAACATAACCTTAGGCTCCATATTGTCCAAAGCCATGCCAAGTAGCCTTTTAAAATTGTTTCATCATATGACACGTCACATCATTGTTTGGCCAGTAGCCCTTCCGGCATAGTAAAATTACTGTTGACATGTCATCACAAACAAAGAGTATCAGGCTTGCAGGAGATGATTTGCAGGTGGGGAAAGGTTCAGTAAAGTTTATATATTGAAAGTTTATTGAACTGGTTAAATACTCAACCAACATAAACAGTGATAAAAACATGACGGATTTATGAAAATAGAATGTAAATCTGTTATTTTAATTCTCCATAAAATAAAATATTTCCTTAAGGTTCATTTTAAATGAGGACATTAGGCAGCGTGTAATTGAATATAAAATGTACAGTTGGCCGAGTTAGAAAAACATTTATACATTACTGTATAGTAATGAATGTAATAATGCCAATCATTCCTTCCTGGAATTCTGCATTTCTATTAATCTTCATAATCTCAGTAGTACTGTACATAATAACGCTTTCTTGTAGATTAGATGGCTGGTTTCTGGGAAGCAATGGAGCTACACTAAATGGTGTTGCTCTTTCCTCTGAATAGTATAGAACTGATGAGCCAATGTATCAGGATGGAACTGCCAACTCATTATGTTAAACGTAAGATGGATAAATGGTTCTGAATTGCATTTCTATGGTTGTCTACAGACATTATAAACCACTAAAGGGCATCAATAATTTATACCATTCAAATTGTCCTTGTATCAAAGCCATAGTAGCGCTTTGATTGATCAATATCCCATACTACTTACAGTATGGCAATTGGGTCATTTTTATGATTAGCAATATTACTTTGTGGTGTTTTTACACTTATGGTCCTACATCCATTAATAACTGTTTGGTTACATGCAAGACAATCTACGGCCATTTAATAGCCTATTCTAAACCATCCTACTTTCTTGCACACAGTACAATCAGCAATACAACTGTTTTGTGCGCATAGACTCTCTGTAGTGCATCCTCTTTATATAGAATAATGTGATGCTGAGAACTAGGAGCGAATGCAGACAGAAGACCCCCATTACAGTCCAATAGCTCATCATAATGCAGAAATCCACGTGCTATGGAGGTAGAAGTGGATCCCCTTACCAATTGGGCCTCTGTGGTTGCACCAATTGTATGACTGCCCACCTCAAACAAGCTTTACCCCTTAACGACCGGAGGTATTTTCGTTTTTGCGTTTTCATTTTTTGTTCCCCTTCTTCCCTGAGCCATAACTTTCTTATTTTTAGGTCAAGATGGCCATGTTGAGGCTTATTTTTTGCAGGACAAGTTATACTTTTGATCAACAACATTGGTTCATACTGTGTACTGTAAAACGGGAGAAAAATTCCAAGTGCGGTGAAATTGCAAAAAAAGTGCAATCCCACAGTTGCTTTATTATATTTATTTTTATTTTTAAGCATGTTTGCTAAATGCTAAAACTGAAAAGCCATTATGATTCTCCAGGTCATTATGAGATCATAGACACCAAACATGTCTAGGCTCTTTTTTATTTAAGTGGTGAACAAAATGGGGCCATTTTCCGTGACCTGTAGCGTCTCCATTTTTTATGATCTGGGGTCGGGTGAGGGCTTATTTTTTGCAACAATTTGACATTTTTAATGATACCATTTTGCTGTAGATATGATATTTTGATCGCTTGTTATTGTATTTTATTGCAATGTAGCGATAACCAAAAAAACATAATTCTGGCGTTTAGCAAACAGGTTTAATGCTTATTGTTATATTGATAGATTGGGCGATTCTGAACGTGGCGATACCAAACATGTGTATGTTTTTTGCTTTTTTTAATGTTTTATTTTGAATGGGGCGAAAGGGGGGTGATTTGAAGTTTTATATATTTTTCTTCCGGTAAATGCGAGTTAAATTTAACAGGTTAACAGCCGTGGGTAGATCGTGATTCCACCCGTGGCTGTTAGAAGCACATGTCAGCTGTTCAAAACAGCTGACACATGCTGGGAAACATGTGGGCTCAGCCCGGAGCCCACATCAAAGGGAGGGATTCCGACAAGGGCGTACTGTTATGCCCAACGTCGGAAAGGGGTTCAAAATAATTTCATCCGACACATTTGTGTTTTGCGTGTTGTTGGGTTGTAGTCAGCCGTTTTGCCCTGGCTAATATTCGGAAAATGAGCATTCCTAGAAATGCTTGTTGGTAATGATCAGTCAGGGTGTATGCACCTTCACGGACTGGCCTTAGATTTGATTAATCTACGTTAAACATTTCTGTTTATCTCAGTATTTGCTGCAGTTAAGGTGGATGTATAGTTGTGAGCCTAAAAAAGTGCTTATTTCTTTAACTACAGTTTGACTAAATTTCATAAGGGAAATCCATCTTTTATATCTTCAGACTCAAGCTGCTGCTTTCACCCGACTTTTGTTTGTCATTACTTTTTCAGATTAGCTACTTTTATAAGCACACGCCCAACAATACAAGTTTGCTAGGAAGCCAAGGCATGGACATCTGAAAATATAAAAAATTTTAAATATTTGGATTTCAACAAGTAGATGTCAAAGAAACTGCAAAGGGACACAATACACACGCTGGGTGATATTGTATGGATGGAAGTGGGAGGAAGTAAAATGTGCGCTTATCTGGTGAGGTTACGTAGTGGGACAGCTCCCATATAAGCCCCTAGAAAAGTCAGCTTCTGCGGTGCGATCTGCAGAAAAAAGGAAACATCATCTGCATGCAGGGTAACATTAATACACTCATTTTTTAAGCAAATATCTTCTACTCAGCAGTGTGGCTATTCCTGACATACTCCTCCATTCATTTAAACCTGCAAATCTATGGATTTAGAATTGGGTGTAATAAAAGCTCCTGTAAATGTAATATGTAGATGTCCCAATATTTTGCCCGTATAGTGGATGTAACCCATGTTACTTCCTCTTTCATTTTTTGTGATTAACCTTTAAAGAGTAACCGTTGTTTTAATTTTTATTTAATTAATCAATAACACACGTGAAAATAAGTACCGTATATACTTGAGTATAAACTGAGATTTTCAACCCATTTTTTTAGGCTAAAAGTGCACCTCTCGGCTTATTCTCGAGCCATTTCCCCAGGGGGTCCACGGGAGAGGGGGTGGCTGTCACATCATACTCACTTGCTCCCAGCGCGGTCTCTGCACTTTCCTGCTTCTCCGATGGTCTCCGGCGCCAGCAGCTCTTCCTGTGTTCAGCGGTCACGTGGTACTGCTCATTAAAGTAATGAATAGGGACGTGACTTGACTCCCATAGGCATGGAGCGCATTTATTACTTTAATGAGCGGTACCATGTGACCGCTGAACACAAGAACAAGCTGCTGGCGCCAGAGACCATCTGAGAAGCAGAGACCGCGCAAGGAGGGGGTGAGGATGATGGGGGAGGTTGACCCATGCGATATTCACCTGTCCCCATTCCACCTCCAGGCTCTGTCTTCCACGTCCTCTGGCTGTGACGTTCAGGTCAGAGGGCGCGATGATGTGGTTAGTGCGCACCCTATGCCTGAACAGTCACTGCAGAGATCCGGAAGACACAGCGGTGCACGGCAGTGGAATGGGGACAGGTGAATATCGCAAGTGGCGGTGTCCTGAGCCAGCGTCGACACCGGCACCTGGCCCCCATAGTGCAATGGTGTCCCCGCCTGCTCAGGACACCGGCACCAGACCTCCAGTGACTAGAGGTGAGTATGTCATTTTTTTTTATCGCAGCAGCAGTAACATATGGGCCATATTATTCTATGGAGTATCTTATAGGGCCATCAACCTTTGTGCAGTATTATATGGGGCATAATATTCTATGGAGCATCTTATCGGGCCATCAACCTTTATGGAGTAGCATATGGGGCATATTATTCTATGGAGCATATTATAGGGTCATCAACGTTTGTGCAGCATTATATGGGGCATAATATTCTATGGAGCATCTTATGGGGCCATCATTAACCTTTTATGCAGCATTATATGGGGCATATTTTAATATGGAGTATCTTATGGCGCCTATCATGAAAGTTATGGAGCATTATATGGGGCGTATTTTGTATGGAGCCTCTTATGGGGCCCATCATGAACTGTATGGAGTATTATATGGGGCTCCTGATTCAATATGGATATTCAGAAACACTTCACCTACTGACGTCTCAATTAATTTTACTTTTACTGGTATCTATTTTTATTTTTGAAATTTACCAGTAGCTGCTGCATTTCCCACCCTAGGCTTATACTTGAGTCAATAAGTTTTCTCAGTTTGTTGTGGCAAAATTAGGGGTCTCCGCTTATACTCGGGTCGGCTTATACTCGAGTATATACTGTAACTTTGTAATAAATCTTATTAGATTAATCTGCTTTCTTTCTACTTTCTGGACTGGTCATTCATTCTCAAAATTCTTAATTCCTGGGTAAAATCTGTATTCAGTGAAGACAGATTGTTACATTACTGAGATAGGAGATGGCAGCTGCTACTGAAACGATTTTATACAGATGGCAGGTTTGATGAATGGACAGGAGCTTTGCGTTGAGCTCCTTACTCCTTTTCCCTCTCCCCTCTGCATAGAACATGACAGTTACTAATAATAAGATTCTATTTCAGCAATTACATTTTTTTTTATCACTGAATCCAGATATTACCCAAGAATGTAGAATTTTGATAAAGACTGACCAATCCTGTTGGGCCGGTGTCACACTTGCGAGTGCAATGCGAGAAACTCGCACGAGTCTCTCGCATCAATACCCGGCACTGTCGCCGGCACTCAGGACCGGAGCGTGCGGATGCATGTATTTCTATGCAGCTGAACGCTCCGCTCCCGAGTGCCGGCGGCAGTGCCAGGTATTGATGCGAGAGACTCGTGCGAGTTTCTCGCATTGCACTCGCAAATATATTACAAAGTTTATGATTTGCACTTGTACTATTAATTTATGCAATAAAAATTAAAGCAACAGTTATTCGTTAAGTATCTATATTAAATAAATGTTTCTAAATCATATCCGCGTTCCTTTAATACTTTTATTTATGTGATGAAATCATGTTTTGAGTCGCTGATCAAGGACAATAACATAGAAATTCCAAGCAGGTGGGAGATTGCTGATTAGAGGAGCTTACAATCCGGGGGCGGTATAATACAGGTATATTTTATTTTGCTGGCTGGGGCACACTAGTACTTGTCTGCAACGATGTGCAGTCAAGCTTTTTCTAAAGATAACAGAGATTCCAGTGAATGGCACCAAGTCATTTTATGATGAGCAACCCCTTGCATTCTTCTAGTCAATTTCAGCCAAAAAAAAAAAAGAAAGGAACTGCCTGGTATACAAAAGAATGTTTCTGGTGAAACGCTGCACAATAAATCAAAGTGTTTCTGTTACTACTTGAAGCTTGAAGAGACAAATTATATACTAGAAAATATATGATCAAACCAGTGAGTTACAGTATAAAGCTGACGCAGAGCAAAGCAATAACAATCCCCATCCCTAGGAGCTTGCTGTAATTTGGACGTGCACTGAAACATAGAGCGATTTGGCAAGGTCACACAGCACTCCTGCTGGTCCTAAACCAAAATGTCAGACTTCACCACAAAAGCCTTTAAACTGAGGAAAGTGATATCATCAGGCTACAATCATATCGTCTTGTAATTATAAAAGATTTCCAGCAATTTCCCCTGCAGTCTGGAAGTAAAGTCCAACTATGTGACACTGTGAAAACACAGTCTGTGCTGTTAGACTGGGTTCACATACTGCATATTTGGTGTGAATTTTACATGCGGATTTCAAAACTGAAATCTTCAATATTTCTGCATCTTAAGTCTATGCATACTCTTTATATGCATTTTAACTTGCAGATAAAGCTATGTTCCCACGATAAGTATTTGGAAAGTTTTTGATGTTGCAGAGTTTCTTCAGCATTTATGTACCTAATGGATAAATTTGGTTACTTTTCATTGTGTTTTATTACATAGATTTTTTTAGTGTTTTTCACACTGCGTTTTCTTTTTCGTATGCCATGCTTTAAATAAAGCTGCTTGGTGTTTTATTCATCCTGGTACTGTATTTGCCAGGTATTTCCAAAATGTACACGCATTAAAAATGCCTTTGCGTTTTTTTTATCCGCAGACTTTCCGCATCTGATGCAATTCTATGGGGAAAATCCACAGCATGATTGCAAGAAAAGCTGAGAATAAGAGGGTTTTAAACACGCACCACAGGACAGTTTACACTGCGTGAAAAAAAGTATAGTGGGCACAGGATTACTATACATGCCATTCACTTTGCTGGAACTGTAAAATACGTGAAGTCAAAAACTCACCATAGACTCATCATGGAAAGGTAACTTTAGGGACCCCACTAAAATTTAACAGATAAAATCCACACCACTCAGTGCACTTCGGCAATAATGGTTTTGATTTTTAAAAACACAAATAGTCAAATTCCAAACACATTGATAAAAAAATTGTGGTATGCTGATGAGATTAAAATGTATTTTCTTAGAATCTATCCTTACACCGTAACCACTTTTGTAATTTGCTTTATTACACAATACCCTACAATTTTCCATATCTACCTAATCCCTAAATATGCTTTTTAGCTGTACTTACTGTGACGATTCATTTGAAAGGAGTCTCAAATGTAACATCATAGGAGGCTGGGGCTGCACTCACTTCCTGCAGCATCTGTTGCCAACCTGAAACAGGACATTGCCAGGAGGCAGTGCTGCAGTTACTTACTGGTTTCTTGCATCGCTGTCTACTCTGAATGCATCTTGGATCTTGTGTGATGGACGCTGTGGCAGGTGTGAGTGCAGTGATAACACACTGCTTCTATCTCCAGCCACAGTAGATTCTGTGAGAAAGAAGCAGTAAGTGACTCCGGTGCCACCCACGGCTTCTTGCACTTCCCTCAAATCAAGCAAATGGGGCGGCGCTGGTTTCACTCACTTTTTCTATCTCCACCCCCTGACCACATCTTCTATCACAGAAGCTAGAAATAGAAGCAGAGTGCTGGCGCTGCACTCACATCTCCCACAGCATTCATTACCCAGGATCCAGGACATCTTCAAAGGGGACAGCGATGCTCTCTCCCGATGATGTCCAGTTCCAGGAGGGGTGATGGATGCTGAGGGGAGTGAATGCAGCCCCAGCCTCCCATGACATTTGAGACTACTTTCAAACTCAAAAGAAACATCACAGGATGTGCAGTAAAAAAAAACACAATTAGAGATTAGGTATATACAAAAGTGGTTAGTGTGTAAAGACAGATAGTTAGAAAATACATTTTAGGTGTTGGAGCACCACTTTAAGATAAAACTCACTTTGCTGGCACTGTAATTTGCTGCCGATTTCACATGTGTAAAATCCCCATCACATATGCAATGTGAGAACTTTGTTTTTTTCCTGTGTGACAATAACATTTATTGACGTATTAAAAAAGTTTTACGTTTCTTCCCCTTAACACCAATATTGTTCATGGCTGTGTCAGGTAAAGCAGCACATTTACACAAATTAATCTGAATTGCAATAATAGGGATAGCCCATACCCATGGATGGAGCTTTTTCTAGAAATACATTTTTTTCTTAAAGAGAACCTGAAGGCAGGTTCTTAGACCCCAAAACAAGGTTATCACAGTTAAGTACCTCTCAGTGTTAAAAACAAGAAAATCATGATAATCTTGTAGCTATGAGATACCTTTTAATGGCTGACAAAAATAAAATTAAAAAAATCACTTGTTTATTATTGTTAGCTATTAAAAAATATCATAACTACAAGATAATCTTGTTTTTCACACTGAGAGCATTATTTTTTCAACTGGCTAAACACGGTACCAACCCCCCTTTTTTTCTTTTAAGTAAAGTACCTGTAATGATGATTAATTCTATACCATTTACAAATCCATGTCTTAATTATCTTGTCACATCATCAGGACATTAATGTGCATGTGCCACCCCTGGAATGATAACCAGGGGAGTGAGTCACATAAAAAAGTGACTTGTCAATCACTAGCAAGAGGGTGGTACTGGGAGGAGAAAGAGGCTGGAAAGCTATAAGTGCAAAACAAGCCCCTAAACTTGCAAGCTCATTTACCTAAGAATTTGCTGATGGATTACAAAATGGAGATACAGAAGTGTAATATAGAGGTAGTGAAGTAATATTCATTACATATACTTTACTGTGATGATGCTACTCCTTTTAAATGAAATATCCCTTTAAGTACATTTTCTAGGAATGATTTATTACCATGATATAAATACTCACTATACCACCTAAGCCATACATAAACTATAACAGTAAAAGTACCGTCTCACAGTGACACTTTTGTCGCTATGACGGTACGATCCGTGACGTTCCAGCGATATCCATACGATATTGCTGTGTCTGACACGCAGCAGCGATCAGGGTCCCCGCTGAGAATCGTACGTCGTTGCAGATCGTTTGGAACTTTATTTCGTCGCTGGATCTCCCGCTGTCATCGCTGGATCGGTGTGTGTGACACCGATCCAGCGATGCGTTCGCTTGTAACCAGGGTAAACATCGGGTTACTAAGCGCAGGGCCGCGCTTAGTAACCCGATGTTTACCCTGGTTACCATCGTTAATGTAAAAAAAAAAAAACTTACATACTCACATTCCGGTGTCCGTCAGGTCCCTAGCCGTCTGCTTCCCGCACTGACTGACTGCCGGCCGGAAAGTAAAAGCAGAGCACAGCGGTGACGTCACCGCTGTGCTCTGCTTTCACTTTACGGCCGGCACTCAGTCAGTGCGGGAGGCAGACGGCTAGGGACCTGACGGACACCGGAATGTGAGTATGTACTTTTTTTTTTTTTACATTTACGATGGTAACCAGGGTAAACATCGGGTTACTAAGCGCGGCCCTGCGCTTAGTAACCCGATGTTTACCCTGGTTACCCGGGGACTTCGGCATGGTTGGTCGCTGGAGAGCTGTCTGTGTGACAGCTCACCAGCGACCACACAACGACTTACCAACGATCACGGCCAGGTCGTATCGCTGGTCGTGATCGTTGGTAAATCGTTTTGTGTAACGGTACCTCATAATCACCTTACGTCCTTGCAATCCAAATAAAGGGTACGGAAAGTATTAAGACCCCTTTAACTTTTCACTCTTTGTTTCATTGCAGCCATTTGGTAAATTCAAAAAAGTTCATTTTTTTCACATTAATGTACACTTTGCACCCCATCTTGACTGAATAAAACAGAAATGTAGAAATGTTTGCAAATTTAATAAAAAAGAAAAACTGAAATATCACATGGTAATCAGTATTCAGACCCTTTGTTAAAACACTGATATTTAAGTCACTGCTCATCACCTGACCAATACAATCCCAACAGTAAAACATGGTGGTGGCAGCAACATGCTATGGGGGTATTTATCAGCTGCAGGGACAGGATGACTGGTTGTCATTGAAGGAAACAAGAATGTGGCCAAGTACAGAGATATCCTGGATGAAAACCTCTTCCAGAGTGCTCTGGACCTCAGACTTGCCCGAAGGTTCACCTTCCAACAAAACAATGACTATAAGCACACAGCTAAAATAACAAAGGAGTAGCTTCAGAACAACTCTGTGACCATTCTTGAGTGGCCCAGCCAGAGCCCTGATCTAAACCCAATTGAGCATCTCTGGAGAGACCTGAAAATGGCTGTCCACCAAGGTTCACCATCCAACCTGATGGAACTGGAGAGGATCTGCAAGGAAGAATGGCAGAGGATCCCCAAATCCAGGGGTGAAAAACGTGTTGCGTCATTCCCAAGAAGACTCATGGCTGTACTAGCTCAAAAGGGTGATTCTACTTATAATGAGCAAAGGGTCTGAATACTTATGACCATGTGATATTTCAGTTTTTCTTTTTTAATACATTTGCAAAAATTTCTACATTTCTGTTTTTTTTTCAGCCAAGATGGAGTGCAGAGCATATGGTAGTGTGAAAAAAATCTTTTTTGAATTTACCAAATGGCTGCAATAAAACAAAGAGTGAACAATGTAAAGGGGTCTGAATACTTTCCTTACCCACTGCAATCATAAGACCTGACCATTCATGATCCTTTGCTCTGCGTGTATGGACTGAGGGCTTATGACTGGTGCAGTCATGGGATTATGATGACCTTATAGTCTACTCTAAACAGACTGTAAGGAACATCACACACAATATGAAAAGAGGTCAGTAATTATTGAAGATATTCCGCAGTCTGTGACCGCACCATTTGACATTGCCTTTAATGTTGTGAATTCTGCTCTTGGGTTCCCTCCGGTGGTTGTTGATAGTAATGCAGATGTCCCTGGGTTGCAATCCTGGGCAGGTGTCCCTGCTGATTGCAGCTCTGACTGGGATATTTAGGTGTGCAGGATTCATTAGCCCTTGCCAGTTGTCCATTGTTCTTGGAGGTTTTGCATCTCTGTCTGGTTCCTCCTGCCCTGCTGCCAAATCAGCTAAGATAAGTGTCTGGTTTTGTTTCTGCAGCACACATGCTGTGTGCTTTACAATTCAGTACTATTCAATGTTTTTTCTTGTCCAGCTTAGACTGTGTTTGGATATTTCAGTCAAGTTGGATTCTCAGGAGATGCAGATATACATTCCATGTCTTTAGTTAGATGGTGGAATTTTTGTATTATCTGCTGTGGATATTTTTAGGGTTTTAATACTGACCACTTAGTATTCTGTCCTATCCTTTCCTATTTAGCTAGCGTGGCCTCTTTTGCTAAATCCTGATTTCTGCCTGCGTGTGTCTTTCCTCTAATACTCATAGTCAATATTTGTGGGGGGCTGCCTATCCTTTGGGGTTCTGCTCTGAGGCAAGATAGAATTCCCATTTCCATCTATAGGGGTATTTAGTCCTCCGGCTGTGTCGAGGTGTCTAGGATGTGTTAGGTACACCCCACGGCTACTTCTAGTTGCGGTGACAGTTTAGGGTTTGCAGTCAGTACAGGTTCCACCTACTCCTGAGAAAGTCTCATGCGGCTCCAAGGTCACCGGATCATAACACTTTAATGGATAAAAACCTCTCCTCCCCAAACCAATAAGGCTGCTTCACACTAGCAGTATTTGGTCAGTATTTTACATCAGTATTTGTAAGCCAAAACCAGGAGTGGGTGATAAATGCAGAAGTGGTGCATATGTTTCTATTATACTTTTCCTCTAATTGTTCCACTCCTGGTTCTGGCTTACAAATACTGATGTAAAATACTGACCAAATACTGCTAGTGTGACGGCAGCCTAAGTCAGATATAAAATCTATATTTTACAATATGATCTTTCAGGTTCCCTTGCTGTGCTGTAACAATGTACATAACATAACATGGCATATTTGACATTTACATAGACTCGTTTGTATGTTTTACTTTTGTATTAAAACAGCAACATTTTCGCTTGGCTAGAAGCACTGCTAATGGTGTATAAACAGACAAGAGTCAATCAATCCCTATGGTAACACCAGAGCCATGTCAAGTGTTCCCCTAGAGATTAAATAGAAAGAAAATCCAACAAGTAGCATTAACCATTTGTTAGCTAGTAGTGCCTGACACTGGGCCCGAATAGGAAATTAGAACCCTAATTCCATTGATTTAGTCGCTTCAATACACATATTAATTCTTATACAATACTAGATATCGCCATATTACACTACAGTTTTTTATACACTCGTAATAAAGCTGCCATTCGGGCCTGAGCGCTCTCTACTCCATTAACTGATTTTACATGCAGAGAGTTAGAGGGGTTGTCTACTACTTGGAAAGCCCCTTCTCGCTCTGAATGTTTTCCCCCGATAAAATAAAAAAGCCTATACTCATTTCCCACACTGGCGCCATTCCAGCGCTGTAGACACTCATGTTCCCGGTGCTCACATGAGGTCATTATGTCACATGATCCCTGCGTCCAATCAGTGATGCCCACCTAATCAAGAGGAGGTGCACTGCCATCCGCGGCCCTGACTTCCTCTTGATAATTTATACATCCAAAGGTGGCGACAGTGACGCCAGCGCTGATTGGATGCAGGGATCATGTGACATAACATCATGTAAGCCCCAGGAATGTGAGTGCCGACACCGCTGGTATGGGAGGTGAGTACAAGTGTATTTATTTTCACACAGGCTAATATTCAGAGTGAGGAGGGACTGTACTAGTAATGGACAACCCCTTTAGTTAGGGGTTGCTGTTTTCAGAAAACCTCTGTCACCTGTTGAAAAAATTAAACTGAGCTTTACTCACCCACAACAGGTCCAGTGCTGAGTCTCCACGCTGCTTCCAGTACCTGTTACTGTCTGCAGCTCTGATTTCACACTGACAACGCTGCAGCCAATAAGTAAGGTCCCGGTAAAGAGCACAAGACACTCAGAACCTGATTGGCTGCAGCACTATCAATGTGATGTCAGAACTGCAAACTATAGCAGACAACGGGAGCAGCGGCGGAGACTCAGAGCTGGACCCGGGGAGGATGAGTAAATTAAAGTTTGTCGTTTTAAAGCAATCTGAAAGTAGACGATCCCTATAACGGTCAGATTTAGTAGGAAGACATGAAAATCTGAAGTTCATATGGGCTAAGTGTTCTTCCCTGGAAGGATTTTATTAGGGGAGAAAAGCTCTCTATACGTTCAGTCTGACGGAGCCTGTGTTTTGGGGCACAGTACCTGAAATGGTGTAATAACCCTTCAAGTCATCATTTAAAAGGGGAGTCCGCTTTCACCTTTTGTACAAATTCCTTGGGGCTAAGATAAAAATATTATAGTCACCTGATATCACCCACTCCGGATTCAGCGATACGTTTTTGTTGCTCCTTGAGGCTATGTACACACATTGCGGATTCGTGTGCGGATTTTTCAGCACAGAATCTGAAAAATCCGCAGGTAAAACGCCCTGTGTTTTACCTGTGGATTACCTGCGGATTTCCAGCATTTTTTGTGTGGATTTCAATTATGGAGCAGGTATAAAACGCTGCAAAATCCACACAAGGAAATGACATGCTGCCGAAAATAAACTGCAGCGTTTCCGCGCATTATTTTATGCAGCATGTGCACTGCGGATTTTGATTTCCATACGTTTACATGGTACTGTACAATGCATGGAAAACTGCTGTGAATCTGCAGCGTCAAATCTGCAACATGTGCACATACTCTTAGTGTTTGTGTACAGGCTCTCAGGGCGACGTGAGGTAAACAGCGCTGCAGCCGATCACTGGACTTGGTGTTAGGCCAGGTTCACACATTCAGTATTTGGTCAGTATTTTACCTCAGTATCTGTAAGCCAAAACCAGGAGAGGAAAACTATAATAGAGACACTTCACAATGTTAGGACTGGCGGAACGCACCAAGTAATATTTAGAGAGGATATGAGGTGCGTTCGCAGTTCGGGTCCACCATGCAGAAAGGACACCTGCTGCTCGGTAATGGTGGACTAGATGGCGGTATAATGTGAATACTCACACATGGGTTAGCTTCACCCGGTATTAAGGAAGCGAGCCCTGTTGTGTCACAGGGCCATGATACTGCACATAGAGCACAAGTAAAGGGTCACAGAACTCTGTCCCAAGACACAGGGAAAGAGTTCCTCTAGACCTCTTACACTTGACACCATTACTGTGGTGTCAGGGGTAGAACTAAACTAATAATTTATCGCACAAGAGTGCGTACAACGCCGCTCTGGTGGACACCACTAACCACCCTAACCAGGGCCAAGAAAGCGCACTAAGCGCACGGCGCCGCATTGGCGGTCGCTGCTGAGAGACGCTGAATTGTGTGCTGGATGTGCAGAGTAGCACTGTCTGGCGCTAGGTAGCTTCCACCATTCACAAGCAGGCAACAACACTAGGGATGGAAATGATTCAGAGCTTTCATCCATCAACAGGCATTCATCTACACACACAAGTAAATCAGTTTACACTAGTGCATGGCCGAGCAGCCATGCGAACCTTTTATACCAGTAGCGCTCCAGGACCTTCCTGATGGTCCAATAGGAGCCGCAACAGGACCTGAGCATGTGACCCCCGACCTCCAATGGGAGGTCATCCCATGGGCATGCTCAGTATGGGAAAAGCGGGACTTAGTCCCTGAAACGTCTGCTCGCTGCTGATCAGTGCTGGCTACAAAGACAGAGCCTGGAAAGGCAGCAGTAACCAGTTGCACAGTATCGGCTTGAGCCAGACGCTGGGACCGACGTCTCCGCTGAGCATGTTCCACTGTGGATGGAGGATAATGAGAGACCGCAGCGGACATGGTTCGAGATTCCCCCTGTGCAGAGGTGGGAACTTGACACCTAACACACCACTTCTGTATTTATCACCCACTCCTGGTTTTGGCTTACAAATACTGAGGAGAAAAACCACCAAATACTGAACGTGTGAATGTGGCCTTAATGGAATGAGCCGCTGAGAATAGTACCTGACTGCTGAGCTGTTAACATTAATATTATTTTTAGGCCAGAGTCACACTACCATAGAATATGGGCGAGTGCTATGTGAGAAAACATCATATAGCACTCGGCCAAGTGTTAATCTATGGGGCAGCTCACATCATCCGTTTTTTTCTCTGGCGTATTCTACGTGAGAGTGAAATCGGCTGCGATTTGCAGCGTATATCAGACACCACACGGACCATCAGTGTGACTTGTGTGAAATACACACACATTTTCCTCATTTCAGAACACTGAGCCATTAAAGGCAACCTGTCACCTCCAAAATCGAAGAAGAGCTAAGCCCACCGGCATCAGGGGCTTATCTACAGCATAGTGTTGAGCGATACCGTCCGATACTTGAAAGTATCGGTATCGGAAAGTATCGGCCGATACCGGCAAAATATCGGATCCAATCTGATACCGATACCCGATACCAATACAAGTCAATGGGACTCAAGTATCGGACGGTATTCCTGATGGTTCCCAGGGTCTGAAGGAGAGGAAACTCTCCTTCAGGCCCTGGGAACCATATAAATGTGTAAAAGAAAGAATTAAAATAAAAAATATTGCTATACTCACCTGTCCGACGCAGCCGGGACTTCAGCGAGGGAACCGGCAGCGTTGTTTGTTTAAAATTCGCGCTATTACTTGGTTACGTGAATTCCCGGCTTGTGATTGGTCAGGTCGGCCATGTTGCCGGGACGCGGACCAATCACAGCAAGCCGTGACGAAATTACGTCACGGCTTGCTGTGATTGGTCCGCGTCCCGGCAATATGGCCGCCCTGACCAATCACAAGCCGTGACGTCACGGGAGGCTGGACACGCGCTCATTTTAAAATGGGCGCGTGTCCAGCCTCCCGTGACGTCACGGCTTGTGATTGGTTGCGCCGCGGTCAACCAATCACAAGCCGGGAGGCTGGACGCGCTCATTTTAAAATGGGCGCGTGTCCAGCCTCCCGTGACGTCACGGCTTGTGATTGGTTGACCGCGGCGCAACCAATCACAAGCCGGGAGGCTGGACGCGCTCATTTTAAAATGGGCGCGTGTCCAGCCTCCCGTGACGTCACGGCTTGTGATTGGTTGCGCCGCGGTCAACCAATCACAAGCCGGGAGGCTGGACGCGCTCATTTTAAAATGGGCGCGTGTCCAGCCTCCCGTGACGTCATGGCTTGTGATTGGTTGCGCCGCGGTCAACCAATCACAAGCCGGGAGGCTGGACGCGCTCATTTTAAAATGGGCGCGTGTCCAGCCTCCCGTGACGTCACGGCTTGTGATTGGTTGCGCCGCGGTCAACCAATCACAAGCCGGGAGGCTGGACGCGCTCATTTTAAAATGGGCGCGTGTCCAGCCTCCCGTGACGTCATGGCTTGTGATTGGTTGCGCCGCGGTCAACCAATCACAAGCCGGGAGGCTGGACGCGCTCATTTTAAAATGGGCGCGTGTCCAGCCTCCCGTGACGTCACGGCTTGTGATTGGTCAGGGCGGCCATATTGCCGGGACGCGGACCAATCACAGCAAGCCGTGACGTAATTTCGTCACGGCTTGCTGTGATTGGTCCGCGTCCCGGCAACGTGGCCGACCTGACCAATCACAAGCCGGGAATTCACGTAACCAAGTAATAGCGCGAATTTTAAACAAACAACGCTGCCGGTTCCCTCGCTGAAGTCCCGGCTGCGTCGGAGAGGTGAGTATAGCGATATTTTTTATTTTAATTCTCTCTTTTACACATTTTAACATTAATGTTGTTGCGATACCCGATACCCGATACCACAAGAGTATCGGAATCCCGGTATCGGAATTCCGATACAGCAAGTATCGGCCGATACCCGATACTTGCAGCATCGGAATGCTCAACACTACTACAGCATTCTGTAATGCTGTAGATAAGCCCCCGATGTATTCTGAAAGATGAGAAAAACAGGTTAGATTATACTCACCCAGGGGCGGTCCGATCCGATGGGCGTCCCAGTCTGGGGCCTCCCATCTTCTTACGATGACGTCCTCTTCTTGTCTTCACGCTGCGGCTCCTGTGCAGGAGTATTTGTCTTGTTGAGGGCAGAACAAAGTACTGCAGTGCGCAGGGAAAGGTCAGAGAGGCCCAGCGCTTGTGCACTGCAATACTTTGCTCTGCCCTCAACAGGGCAGACAAAGTACGCCTGCGCCGGAGCCACAGCCTGAAGACAAGAAGTGGACGTCATCGTAAGAAGATGGGAGGCCCCGGACCGGACCGCGATGCCCATCGGATCAGACCGCCCGCCCAGGCGAGTATGATCTAACCTCTTTTTCTCATCTTTCAGGATACATCGGGGGCTTATATACAGCATTCCAGAATGCTGTAGATAAGCCCCTGATGCTGGTGGGCGTAGCTCACCTTTGATTTTGGGGGTGACAGGTTCCCTTTAATTTCATTGGGGAAAAGCAGTGAGAAATGTAAAGCCATACGGATGTCATACGGATACAATACGGATACCTAGATGCGAGAAAATCGCATTGCAAACGCATTACACATGGATGACCATACGAAGATCACTTGTGCGACTCCCGGCTGAGAAAATTGGACCGATTTTTCATGCGTTAAGTGTGACCTCAGCCTTAATGTGGACACAATTAATTTGGAAGAAAAAAAAGTTGAAAGAGGAAAACTGCTTTAATTGTAAGGCTATGTGCACACGTTGCGGATTTCTGTGTGGATTTTTCCGCTCAGTTTTTTAAAAAGCTGCAGGTAAAACGCACTGCATTCTACCTGCGGATTACCTGTGGATTTCCAGCGTTGTTTGTGCGGATTTCACCTGCGGATTCCTATTGAGGACCAGGTGTAAAACGCTGCGGAATCCGCACAAAGAATTGACATGCGGAAAATAATCCCCGGCGTTTCCGCACTGTATTTTCTGCACCATGTGCACTGCGTACTTTGTTTTCCATACTGTACTGTAAACCGGTTGGAAAACTGCTGCGAATCCACAGCTTCAAATCCGCAGGCAAATCCGCAACGCGTGCAGAATTGTTTTGCCCTCATTATCGCCCCCTACAGAAGGGAAAGAGAAGTGACAAGTTCATAAAGTACAGTTTTGAGTTGTAAACCTGGTTGTCACATTAAAGCCAGTTCATCCAGGTAACCTCTACAAGTCACAGGAATGTGGAGGCTTATACTGTGTGGTACCGATACGGGAACATTCTCTGGAAGGGTTAAATACTGCATTAACTCTTGGCACACCGTGTGAGTGCCGAGGCAGTTATGTCATTCATACTGGAGCGGTCGTGGCTGGCTGAACAATGAATCACTGTAATACCTCACGTGTAGCGCTAGTCCTGCGCTCTGCCCCGGTGTGCCCCGTATTCGCTCTGCCCCGGTGTGCCCCGTATTCGCTCTGCCCCCTGTGTGCCCCGTATGTGCTCTGCCCCGGTGTGCCCCGTATGTGCTCTGCCCCGGTGTGCCCTGGTGTGCGCTCTGCCCCCGGTGTGCCCCGTATGTGCTCTGCCCCGTGTGTGCGCCGAGCAGTGAGCACAAGCGCTGCCAGACCAGCAAGTGCTGCCTGACTCAGTGGAGAGCGTGGACGGGCGGCGCCTCCTCCCCCCCGCTGGAGCCGGAGTCACTCAGGCAAGCAAAGCATTGGTTTGTTGACAGAGTGGATGAATGAGTGGAGCGCTCCAGCCCCGGCTATGGCAGCACCCCGGAGAGCAGGACACCCACTGCAGCAATAGCCCGGCTCCAGTCATTAAGTAGGACCCTGGCGCCTCCATCCTGGGAGTGGATCTATTAGGTGTGACAGCTCTGTAACACTGAGCACACACTGTCTGCGCATCAGCTCAGGAACTGGACTGCTGCTTCTGCCACTGCTGCTTCTGCCACTGCTGCTGTCTGCAGGAAACTTCTACCCGCAGGACCCTCACCTCTGCCACCACTGAGATCACAGGTACATTGCCTTTTGGGATTTTCATATATAGCATAGATAGCAAAGCAGGAACAGGACCTAAAGTGTGGAGGGCTAGTAATTCATAAAGTGTGCCAGGTGACTAGGTCTGGTACTGGGGGCACCTGTGCCGGGATAAGGGAGGAGACGTCATACTTTGTTTCATGAGATATGCTAAGGATATATAGTTATTATGTTACCATGTAAACATAGGCAGAATCTATCTATCTATCTATCTATCTATCTATCTATCTATCTCATATCTATCTATTATCTATCTATCTATTATCTGTCTATCTATCTATTATCTATCATTTCTCTATCTACTCTATCTATTAACTACATATCTATCTATCTATCTATCTATCTATCTATCTATCTATCTATCTATCTATCTATCATCTATCTATTATCTACATATAATCTATCTATCTATCTATCTATCTATCTATCTATCTATCTATCTATTATCTATCTATCTATCTATCTATCTATCTATCTATCTATCTATCTCATATCTATCTATTATCTATCTATCCCATATCTATCTATCATTCTATTATCTATCTATCTATCTATCTATCTATCTATCTATCTATCTATCTATCTATCTATCTCATATCTATCTATCTATGATCTATCTATCTATCTATCCCATATCTATCTATCATTCTATTATCTATCTGTCTATCTATCTATCTATCTATCTATCTATCTATCTATCTATCATCTTTCTACCTGTTTATCTATCTATAGTATATCTTCCAGTATCACATACATGACTATAATTCCTATATTTCGCTCGTTGATATATAATTATAGTATTTGTTAATGTGATATTGTCCAATAGTAAATATTAGGGACATATTTAGGTAGCGGTGACCACTGCTGATAGTGCACCATGTGCCTGAATTCCTTAGCTGAGTTTTTAGGACTCACCAAGCCTTACAAATACTCAGCATGCTGTTTTCTCCAACATTGGCAGTCATTCCCAAGTTGGAGAAAGTCTGCCAACGCTTCCAGGGAAGTCTCCTTGCTCCTGACTGGGGCACAGGCATCACCCGTCTATACATCGTTGCCAGGATGGATTTTTTCTGAAATTCTCTGGAAGCACCCCTAATAATGGCCTGTGACTGGGCTCGTTCTCAGCGTGTCTGGTGTCTCCTTCTGTTATCCAGGCAGTGTAATCCCCCATACCAATGCGGAATCAGTCTGTTACTATATTGTGAATGTCACAAATGACACATATACGATCCCCCGTGTGACCCTCATTGCGAAGTTAGGTGGTTGCTTTAAAGAAGCTTCACTCTATATATGTAAGATATATTATTTGCAGCAGAATAGGAGCCCGGCCCAAGTTCAACGACTTCCCTAGGAAATGAATGCAAAGATGCGTCAGTGGCAATTACTGGGAGATTGTGTTGCTCTTTCTGGCTAATGTATACTGGAAGTAACATATTATTGTCCCAACAGGATATTGCTAGTTTAGTGGTGGGATTCTCCATTTCTGTGCTGCATGAACTCTTCTTATGTCTATGGTGGAAGATAGCGCAGCAGTATGTACAGGCGCCTCTAGATTAATGCCTTATTTATTGGAAATTCCCTTTTTTAAAGGGAAGTCACCAGATTACGTGCCATACCACCTCAATATAGTATTTTTAGCAGTAATTCCCTGATCAGCGTGATTCTATAATAATAATAATAATAATAATAATAATTTTATTTATATAGCTCCAACATATTCCACAGCGCTTTACAAATTCTAGAGGGGACTTCCATGATGCAGTGCATATCTTTCATAAGACGTGTAACCTCTGCTTCAGCTTTTCACTAACAGGCTGACACCCTAGCTGACACCCTCACCGTCCAATGCTCAGTCATACTCCAGATCCACCTCTGTTGCTTCTCCAAAGTAATTAGACCAGAGCACAACACAATGATTTATCCCTGCAGTAATGGGAAGAAGATCATGGCCATAGAGCTGACAAAACCATTCCTTGTATTGAAGTTTAACAGAGCCCGTTCCCTTCCCCAAAATGTGAGCGATGCTTTGTGTAAGCTGTCTTGTTAGGATCCCGGTGACACAATGTTTCCCACCTGTCCACCTGCCAACGTTTAACCATGCTTTAATATTAATTCAAAGAAGCTAAACCCCAAACGTATTGATGGACCAGCGTTCTCTTACCCCAGCCACAATGGAAGCTATTTTCACACCACTCCTTTGAATTGGCACTTTTACGACCCCTGCCTCAATAATAGTCCCTTATCTTCTTGGTGCAGCTCTCACTGAGGTCTTAACAAACAGCAATTGTTTGGAGGTTTGGAATTTAGCAATAACCTGCAGGACATTTTCTCCTATATACAAAGTCTTTTATTGTCTGATTCTTCAAACTTCTCAAAACAAATTGTATAGGATCAATTAACTTTATTTTATTGTATTATTTATTTTTCTCACTTATACAGCGCCATCAATTCCACATTGTCCCCAATGGGGCTCACAATCTAAGTTTCCTATAAATAATTGTATTTTTTAGTTGAAATGTGCATTGTATCAACATGTAAGCTTTGACGGTAGATTTAATCTGTGACACCTCAATGTCCAAACTTGCTGGCACTTCACACCAATGCGCTAAAAAAACAACAACATCATCTTCTATTGACTAAAACATTCCCTCAACATTCCAAGTGCTTTTTCATGGCAGCCATCATGTCAGGGTGATTATAACACCCTATGTAAGACAGGTGTAGGTGCACCACTCATGGTAAGCACAATACTATGTCCAGTATTATGGACGTGGCTTTGTTACTTGGCTTAAAACCCATGGTGATAGGTTATAGAGTAGGGATGTTCTGACCCGTGGAAGTTTGGTTTGTTGGGTTTGACCAAACTTTAGTCCAAAGTTCCATCAGTACTGTACCCAAACTTGAACCTGAACCCCATAGAAATCAATGGTGACCTGAACTTTGGAGCAGGGGAATCTCGTTCTCCATCTCTCTGTCTCTCCTTCCCAGTCTTCCAAACTGTAAACTGGTCTTCCAGGAGAAGTCTGTCTTTGGAGTTCAGCACCTAGTGTCCGGTAAGAACCCCGTTCGCTCATCCCTATTAAATAGTAATTGTCATTTTAATTTTTGGTTAATAAATCATTAGAACAAATGAAAGAAATAAACTTTGCAATAGATTGTATAGGAAAAATCTGTTTCTTTCTCCTCCTACACTAATCATTCATTTTAAATTGGTTAAATCTGTGAAATCTATATTCAGTGAAGACAAATCTACCCATTACTGAGACTGAAGATGACAGTTGGTGCTTATAAGATTCTATGGAAGGGTGCAGTGAGGAGGAGGTGGGAGATGCTAGAGGCAGATACAAATATTCTGCTGCAAGTTCCCGTGATATTATAATATCTCAGTGACATGAAAATCTGCCTTCGCTAAATATTGAGTTTACAAAGTGGAAGATCAGTCAGGGAGGAGAAAGAAGCAAAACATGTAAAAAACCACGGTTACACTTTAACTACAGAATATAGGACAGCGCCATGTGCAAAATGGAAACGTTATGGTCTCCAACCATCATGAAAACCGTTTATATGTGAATATGGGAAAATGCGAAGTTCATGTCAAATGATCTGGTGGTTACATGACAAAGAGGTATATTTCCCCAAGCCTTACAGGTACTTGGAAGCACAGGAGGAATGGTTAGTAATATGCATAACTACATAGAACCTGAAAGATTGTAAGATCTGTCAGGGCATGATGTGCTCTACAGCTCGTTTTTTCACCGTTGTTTTTCACGATGAGTTGGTATTCAGAAAATCTCCAGTATATATGGTATTAAGAAAGATTTCCGCACAAATTAGCTGCAGTGGCTTTCCTATTTTGAATGGGTTATTACTGGGATTTGTTATTTAATGCGGGGATCAAAATGACTTAAGATAGAAATGACATAAGCAAGAAAACAACAAGACGCGGCATTGATGTGTTCAAATGTAGCAGAGATGGCTTCCAGCATTGTAGAAAGACACATCTGGTGATCCTATTGTTGCAAATTAAGTGCAAGCAGTGATGCCAGCTTTCCATTTCTATGTGAAATAAGCCTCAAGTAAACATCATGGTGAATATTGGTAGTGATTAGGGTTGAGCGACTTTTGCTTTTTTAGGATCGAGTTGGGTTTTGTGAAACCCGACCTTCTCGAAAGTCGGATCGCGTGAAATCGGCCGATTCTACTGTAAAGTCGGGTTCCGGACCGGAACACGAAACCCAATGCAATGCAATGTGGATTATATGTGGAGCATATGTTGTTTTTGACTGCGGAAATCACTGCAGCCCAAACGGTAATATGGCTCTATGACGCCGCAGAAACCAGGCCGGAACCTATGTCATCACGCTGCCCACACTCCTTAATTGGCTGAAAAAATGGCGGGGAAGGCGTCATACAAAACGCGACTTTGGCGCCAAGATCGCTGACCACGCCAAAAGTCGGCGACTTATGAAAATGAACGATCCGTTTCGCTCAACCCTAGTAGTGATTTATTGTGTCTTCAGTTGTTTAGTGTTAAAGCTGATGTTCATCATATCATTGCAATTATTGTACTCTGTCCTAACACTAAAGTACGTCTTTGACTTTTTGGTATTCCTATCTTACAGTTATAATATAGGTGCTTAATTATTTTTTATATAATATAATTGGTGGACTGTGACTGTGATGAGACTTATATAAGATACAAGACGCGTTTCTATTATACTTTTCCTCTGATTATTTCACTCCTGGTTTTGTCTTACAAATGCTGAGGTAAAAAACTGAAAGTGTGACCGTGGCCTAACACATGGCCTTTGGTACAAGGTTAATTTACATTCTACTACTAAAGCAATGTTCTAAGGAAGGCTGCTTTTAATAGTAGTCTCCATTCTGGATTGGATTGGCCTACTGGGGAGCTGGTTAATCATCCTATGACCCAACAAGTGTGTTTCACTACAGCAGTCTTCCATACACTGATAATAATAATTATAATAATAATTTTTATTTATATAGCCCCAACATATTCCGCAGCGCTTTAGAACTTATAGAGGGGACTTGTACAGACAATAGACATTACAGCATAACAGAAATCACAGTTCAAAATAGATACCAGGAGGAATGAGGGCCCTGCTCGCAAGCTTACAATCTATGAGGAAAAGGGGAGACACGAGAGGTGGATGGTAACAATTGCTTTAGTTATTTGGACCAGCCATAGTGTAAAGGTACCTTCACACTAAGCGACTTTTTCAACAATAGCGATCCGTGATGTTGCAGCATCCTGGATAGCGATATTGTTGTGTTTGACACGCAGCAGCGATCAGGATCCTGCTGTGATATCGCTGGTCATTGCTGAAAGTTCAGAACTTTATTTGGTCATCAGATCAGCGTGTATCGTTGTGTTTGACAGCAAAAGCAACGATGCCAGCGATGTTTTACAGTGGTAACCAGGGTAAATATCGGGTTACTAAGTGCAGGGCCGCGCTTAGTAACCCGATATTTACCCTGGTTACCATTGTAAAAGTAAAAAAAACCAAACAGTACATACTCACCCTCTGCTGTCTGTCACACGTCCCTCGCCGTCCGCTTCCTGCACTGACTGTGAGCGCCGGCCGTAAAGTAAAAGCAGAGCACAGCGGTGATGTCACCGCTGTGCTGTGCTTTACGGCTGGCACTCACAGTCAGTGCGGGAAGCAGACGGCGAGGGACGTGTGACAGACAGCAGAGGGTGAGTATGTACTGTTTGGTTTTTTTTACATTTACAATGGTAACCAGGGTAAACATCGGGTTACTAAGTGCGACCCTGCGCTTAGTAACCCGATGTTTACCCTGGTTACCCAGGGACCTCGGCATCGTTCGTCGCTGGAGAGCTCTCTGTGTGACAGCTCCCCAGCGACCACACAACGACTTACCAACGATCACGGCTAGGTCGTATCGCTGGTCGTGATCGTTGGTAAATCGTTTAGTGTGAAGGTACCTTAAGGCTCGGGTGTTCATATAAAGCTGCATGAACCAGTTAACTGCCTAAGTGTGTAGCAGTACAGACACAGAGTGCTATTAACTGCATAAAGTGTATGAGAACATGATACGAGGAACCTGATTATGTTTTGTTTTTTTTTGAATGGGCCACACAGGGATGGTTAGGTTAATGCATTGAGACAGTAGGCCAGTCTGAACAAATGAGTTTTTAGGGCACGCTTAAAACTGTGGGGATTAATCGTATTAACCTAGGTAGTGCATTCCAAAGAATCGGCGCAGCACGTGTAAAGTCTTGGAGACGGGAGTGGGAGGTTCTGATTATTGAGGATGCTAACCTGAGGTCATTAGCGGAGCGGAGGGCACGGGTAGGGTGGTAGACTGAGACCAGAAAGGAGATGTAGGGTGGTGCTGAGCCATGGAGTGCTTTGTGGATGAGGGTAGTAGTTTTGTACTGGATTCTGGAGTGGATGGTAGCCAGTGTAATGACTGGCACAAGGTAGAGGCATCGGTGTAACGGTTGGTGAGGAATATGATCCTGGCTGCAGCATTCAGCACAGATTGGAGCGGGGAGAGTGATGCCTTGTCTCCATAAAACGATGCACTTTTTATAATGCTATTGTCATCACGGTCGCTACATCCACATTGTAATCTACCTGGTTTATTTAAAGGGGTTATTTAATTTTTTTACTTAAGAATTTATATGCAGATAGTTTCTAACTACCCGCCTCTTGTGCCCACCGCCCAGTTCTGGGGTTCCGCAGGTGCTGTCACATTGACACAACAGCTGCTTCTCTTTTGCTCTCTTCTGCTGTCTTGGCGTGACTGCAATGTTATGCTGATGGCTATGATAGCTGATGCATAACTCCGGAGAACCAGCTGTCAATCAGCAAGATGTCAGCAGTCACACCCGTAGCAGTCCAGAAAAGCTGCTCTGTTGACTTGAAGCAGCAGAATCGCTGGTAGGAGCGGTCTGTGACCATCAGCACCGAGTAGACCAAGCAGCTAAAGAGCAACTACCTGTTTTTCACTTCTTAGCCCAATGGGAAAAAAAGTGAAGTAGTCCTGGAAAAACATTTAATAAACTATACAGTTTACTACCTAAACATAGCACCTAGGATGACATCTTGCTTTAACAACTTGTCGCCTCACATCACTGACACTATATATCCTGACTTCCTGCAGTCAGCATACAAAGACGGTATTAGTGTGATACATTCGATTTTCTTTAAATCATTATAAAAATGCATTTTTTTCCTAGATTATCCAAATAGCGTAAAAAATATTTTTACCACAGTTTTTGAAAACCGTGACAAAAATGCACTACGACTGCATCCTGGAAATTCACCCAAAGTCTGAATGAGAGTCAGAAAATATTGCTGACAGCAAGCTGTCAAGAAAAATAAAACAACAAAAAGATTAAAAAAAATCTCATATATTACTTTTCCAATTAATTTCTACCCCTTTTTTCGCCATACGTTCAGGAGATGTTGCTTCTTCCAAGCTGTTAAGAAACACCCTGTACATCCTGACAGGTGGGTGCATATCCTCAGACCCTGATTGGATTTGTAGCTTAAATTACAGCAGGTGAGACACAGATTGCATCCCCCTTTACTGCCCTTGACTTCTTAAGTTGTTACAGTTTGCAGATAGCCTCACAATTATGTAGCAGTGATTGAGTGTATTTTTTGCAAAAAGAAAAAAAAGGGCAAAACATCATAGCGGATTTACTTTTTTTCCATTCCCCTTCCAAAAATTAATTTAACTCTATCAATAATATCAACAATTAATGACACTGAAAAAAAAACAATTATTTACATGGCTATAATGAAGAAGCAAAAAAAAACAAACAAAAGTTTGGAATAATTCAATGAAAAAAAAAAATCACTGCAATCTGAAAGACACAAAATGAAGGTATACATATAATTGTTGGGTGGGCTCCCAAAGTTAATTCCACTGGTGACTCTTAAGGTTCAAGTGCTCACAATAATCATGCAGTCTAAACAGGCTGCTGATCATCCGACAAACATGTAAAACACTCGCTGTTCGAGTGAAATGATCCTTTGGTGAAAGTCATCATTCTCGGTAGAACATTATCCTATGTAAACAGGACCTGTGCTGCCGAGAACATTGGCAGCCTACATGCACAGAATGATCCATCACAATACACATCTGAAGTGTGTTCTACCTGTTTAAACAGGCTATTATATGACGATAAATAATTTGCGATCGACAGTTAACATTGATCGGCATCTAGAATAAAACCAGCACTAAGAATCTCAGTCTAAGGGTTGAGTCAGACGGCTGTAATACTGGGATGAGGATCACATTGCAGTGCTCGGACTGGCTGACTCTTCTCCCGACAGGAGCGTGACAGCATGTAATTCCATGCATCTGTTAGGCTCGGGTCAGGAGAGGCGACAGCCATTCCAATCACTGCATTGCAATCCTCATCCCAGTTATACAGCTGTCTGACTTTTTCCTTAGGCTTCTTTTACACTTGCCGTGGTTTTGTGGCCCCAATAGATTTCTATGGGACCGCAAAAACGGGCTGCGAAAAATCATAGGAGCGCCATATGCTGTATGGCCGTGAGAGATGTTTTTATGTCCATGAAAAAATATTGAGCTTGCTCGATATGTTTCATGGCTTATGGACACGGCTCCCATTTTAAATCAATGGGGCCGCAAAAACTTCCGGTTTTGCTGACCGTCGTTTTTTTTTCCCAATACTTTTGCTATAGTATTGGGAACCTGAAAAATGACGATCCACAAGTTTTTTGCGGTCCGATATTGTGGCAGACCTTGACAATTTGCGGTGATACGGACCGCAAAAAAAGCCCGCAATAACGGGCCACAAAAAAAACGGCAAGTGTAAAACAAGCCTTACACTGTATTCGCTCGTACCTCTACAGACCAACTCACAGATCCCACTTGTGCTTCTCTGCTCCAGTCGTGTTGTCCTTACTATAGCTTCAATCTTCACAATAATAATAATCTTTATTTTTATATAGCGCTAACATATTCCGCAGCGCTTTACAGTTTTGCACACATTATCATCGCTGTCCCCGATGGGGCTCACAATCTAAATTCCCTATCAGTATGTCTTTGGAATGTGGGAGGAAACCGGAGTACCCGGAGGAAACCCACGCAAACACGGGAGAACATACAGACTCCCTGCAGATGTTGTCCAAGGTGGGATTAGAACCCAGGACTCCAGCGCTGCAAGGCTGCAGTGCTATCCACATACCCCTTTCTATATAACATTAAAAGATTTAACAATTTTTATTATTCACTTTGCAATTCTTCCCACACTTTCAGAACTTAGCTGTAGTTAGCAATGAGGTAGCTATGCTTTGTATTTCATAATAGGTCAATGTCGTTGAGTTCAGAGTCAGGCCAGTACACCAGTACGTAGGAAAAAGCTGCCTTAGGGCATGGCTGTGTCTTCTGAAGGGGATTTCATGTTACCCAGTCCCACTTTTTTTGTGATCTGAATAGATTAGAGTGCGCATACATTGCTGAAACTATCTATCACGGAGCTCTGGACACTGTATATGTATAAGGAATGGACATAGTTATGCAGTAGTTAGAGTCAGGAAATGAACAGACTGTGCATCATTGTGTTTTTCTAGTCACTGGGCACATTATTCAATATGGACAGAATTATTGTGGGATAAAGGTGCTTTCTTGGTGGGTATTTTCAAATGCAGCATTTGTTAGATTTTTGGCAGAGAATCCTCCAGAATTGGTTTTCTGCTAGTGATGTGTTTTATGTCAACTGTATTGGGACTGCACTTTATATTTGTAAAGTTATTCATCGTTTTGAATTTATACTTTCATTACAATATACAGCTATCCTCTATTAGACCATAATGGAAAATAAAAATAGGTGTCTGCTTAATTGTAAGTTATTAATGCTATTGCATATACTGTAATTGATTACCTGTTTTATTTTTAGAGGGTTGGTTAATTGGCAGATTTGCAACACTGGAGTAAACGCTTGCGCACACGACCAATTTTACGCATTAGCCATGGTATTTTTGGATAGCAATCGTACCTATGATATGCTATGGGGCTGTGCATGTGTCTGATATTTTCCCTGGACATGTCCGATTTTGATCTGAGTGTTGGATCAAAATTTGCAATGCAAGTTTATGGTGTGGTGAAAAAAATTGAATGACAGAAAGGAAACTTTTATTTTTCTCTCCACATTCGAGAAAAACTGATGCCACTCTGATTAAGATCTGATCAAATACTGAACAAAGTCTGATCATAATAATCAGACCATTTTTCTTGGATGTGAAAAAATCGGTCGCGTGATGCTACCCTAAGGATCTATGTACACAGTTCAACTGCAATGTCTATTTCAACAGTCCCTAACCAGGGGGCAGGGCACCTATAAACTTGCTGCCAGGGTCATAAACATATCACTGGTTTATTCCTGATGAAGATGTGTGAAACCCTTGAAATGCGTTGACATAATAAACCACATTTATGCTTCACCTCCGTGTGTGATTGTGTCTTTGAACCTTGGGCAGTGCAGACTCTGAACCACCAAATTCCTCATTTATTGGAAACATATCACTGACATTGATCACAAAGACAGAAATCTTATTACTTAGTCATGTATATTCAATAGATGTTTCTCAAAATATTCATTTTGGTGCAACCATTACTGTTTTATTTCAAATCAAATTGTGATTATTGAAACATTGTTGAAAACAAAACTAGCAAGCCTGCAATTTTCACATTGTCCATGTGAGCCTTTTTAGATTCATACTTCCTCTCTACTCAGGAAGAGTTTTCAGCTTGGCTCCATATTATCACAGACATGATTACAATGACAGGTAACACCTCCATACATGGCTGATAACACAGGATCAGTACTATAGCTGTGGCCAAACCACAGTGACCACCAGTCTTAACTTTTTTGTAGTCACTTTAGGACTGGAACCTACAGAATGGCAGGAGTACGCACTACTTCAGAGTCTCGGCGCAAGTGGTGTGACTATTAGAGTTGAGGAAATTTGCTGAGGTCCCTGCTTATTCAGCAAGCTATAGTGCTTACCGCTTACCAAATAAGCTGCTTCCTGGATCGCTCCAGTTGATCAGCTGTTCGGCTCCGCAGCTGCATGTGACGTCACCGCTGTGCTGTGCTTTCACTTTACGGCCGTCAGTCAGTCAGTGCGGGAAGCAGACGGCAAGGGACCTGATGGACACCGGAATGTGAGTATGTACTGTTTTTTTTTTTTTTTACATTTACGATGGTAACCAGGGTAAACATCGGGTTACTAAGCGCGGCCCTGCGCTTAGTAACCCGATGTTTACCCTGGTTATAAGCGAACACATCGCTGCATCGGTGTCACACACACCGATGCAGCGATGACAGCGGGAGATCCAGCGACGAAATAAAGTTTCAAACGATCTACTACGACGTACGATTCTCAGCGGGGTCCCTGATCGCCGCTGCGTGTCAGACACAGCGATATCGTATGTCGTAGCAACAAAAATGCCACTGTGAGACGGTACCCTTAGTGTTCAGTAACAATATGGTCATCTGATGAGATTCTCCTTTACCCACTATGATTAGGGTGCATTATCATAGTTGTAAACATGGTTATCTAAACTCGGGGGCCATCCCATGCTGAACCTTAGATACACTTCTGCACAGGACCCACCATTCACTATAAACAATGTCACAGCTGACCGTGAACCTCCTCCTTTAATGATGTCCTTTGTGCAGGCTCATTAGGTATTTGAATACAGACATTAGGCCAGGTTCACATTGCGGTAACAGCAGCTCATTCAACACATGCGTTAACAGGCTGCTGTTAACGCAAGTGCCGACTTGCCATCATGCTAGCGCAGATAGAGCTAGCAGATGCTCTATCTCCACTAGTGGTGGTGAACCCGGAAACACTGCAGCCCGCGTCCCAGGATCCGTCACTCAATGATGGCACATCGCTAGCGCACGCCCATTGTGGGAATGCGCTAGCAATGCGTCTGACATTGGACTAAATGGCGGTGTTAACGGACTACGTTACACCGCATTATGCCGCGGTGTTACGTAGTCCATCTAACGGATGCCAAAAATGTAATGTGAACCTGGCCTTAGAGTCTAGGTCCGACCATTGTTGCTATGTACATGTGTTGTTTTCTGAAATAAGAGAAAGTTAGAGTTTAACCCCTTCATGACCTTGGGATTTTCCGTTTTTCCGTGTTCGTTTTTCGCTCCCCTCCTTCCCAGAGCCATAACTTTTGTGACGAGTTGTGCTTTGGAACGACATCATTGGTTTTACCATGTCGTGTACTAGAAAACGGGAAAAAAATTCCAAGTGCGGTGAAATTGCAAAAAAAAGTGCAATCTCACACTTGTTTTTTTGTTTGGATTTTTTGCTAGGTTCACTAAATGCTAAAACTGAGCTGCGATTATGATTCTCCAGGTCAGTACGAGTTCATAGACACCTAACATGACTAGGTTCTTTTTTATCTAAGTGGTGAAAAAAAATTCCAAACTTTGCTATTTTAATGCAATGTCGCGGCGACCAAATAAACGTAATTCTGGCGTTTCAATTTTTTTTCCCGCTACGCCGTTTTGCGATCAGGTTAATTCTTTTTTTTATTGATAGATCGGGCGATTCTGAACGCGGCGATACCAAATATGTGTAGATTTGATTTTTTTTTTATTGATTTATTTTGAATGGGGCGAAAGGGGGGTGATTTAAACTTTTATATTTTTTTATTTTTTTCACATTTTTATTTACTTTTTTCATTTTTTACTTTTGCCATGCTTCTATAGCTTCCATAGGAGGCTAGAAGCCGGCACAACCCGTTCGCCTCTGCTACATAGCAGCAATCTGATGTTCGCTGCTATGCAGCAGAATTGCAGGTGTGCTGTGAGCGCCAACCACAGGGTGGCGCTCACAGCTACCGGCGATCAGTAACCATAGAGGTCTCAAGGACCTCTATGGTTACAAAGGAGAAGCATCGCCGACCTCCGATCATGTAACGGGGGTCGGCGACGCACTCATTTCCGGCCGCCCGGCCGGAAGCGGTAGTTAAATGCCGCTGTCTGCGTTTGACATTTAACTAGTTAATAGGCGCAGGCAGATCGCGATTCTGCCGGCGCCTATTACGGGCACATGTCAGCTGTTAGAAACAGCTGACATGTCCCGGCTTTGATGCGGGCTCACCGCCGTAGCCCGCATCAAAGCGGGGCTTCTGACCTCGGACGTACTATCCCGTCCGAGGTCAGAAAGGGGTTAATAAAGCCCCAGTGTCCAGTGTGAGAATTGCAATATTTCTATTTTATATTTTATTTATAGAGTTTGCAATATATAAATAATAAATAACATTGAAAAAAATAAAAACAATACATTTTACATAAAAACCTGATTTAAACAATAGGTAATGTTTTGATGATAGCTTGCCTTGAAAACAAAGGCATTCTTATACCCGCAGATGCCCCACACAATTAACGGGAAGGTAAAAAAGGTTGTCTAGGATGTATCAAAGTGTACAAGAAGCACATAATGTGCTAAGATGAAAAATAGGTTATAGTCACCTTCTAGTTCCTCTGATTTCTACTTGGAAAGTATTTATAGAAATCTAATATGAAGTATGTGTTTTGGCAAAGCTGTCTAAAAATTATAAAACAAATGTCTTCTTTTGAGAGTCTTGATACTGATAAATCATATATTATCATCTTTTACGAGGGCAAGAAAATGTTAGTAGATCCTCCTCCAGCTTTTTGAAATAGCAGGGTGTAATTATTTATTCCTTCACTCATGGTCATCCATATCTAATTTCTTAACCTATTGGCCTTAGATTAATAATGTGGCACATTTATGACCTTGAAAAGAATGTGGGAGCTGTCTTCTCACATAAGAAACTAATGACTATATATACAGTATGCTATGTGAAAAAGTCTTTCATAAAATAAAGGCCCATTTCTGTAGATCCTCCGGATGCTGATATTTTACTGTTGTGTATATGCGATAGTATTGCACTCATGTAAATCTGGTAACTCTCAGTATTTCTGTGTAAATGGTATGTTTATAACAAGTTTTGCTTTGTTGGTTGTTTACTTCTCTAATGGGGCTCCTTAGCTTTTAAAAAAACATGTTTTAGGAGCAATCTTAAAATTGCTAGTTGCTACCATGAGTTTACTTGTGGTGAACCGAAAAGCTTTCCACTGAACTCCTCTTTATGAACAGTATCTGTGTTAAAGGACATGACCTCGTGTATGAAAAAGAGGTCTCTTACATTATAGGACTGGATATAATGAAGGGACCCTCTGACTCTACATAGTTTTTTTATGCTAAAATGCTTAACTATCTTGATCAATTTAATGAAGAAAGCTTGTCATAATTCTTGTTTCTTTCTAAAATCTGATAATAAACATGGCGTACTCTACCAAAGACTCCTTTTCACTTAAGTTCTTCTTCTTCATGTGTTACATGTAACTTTAAGAATAAAAGCCAGAAGTGAAAGACCATATGCAATTATTTACCGCAGATTAGAAAATTGTCTACAATTAAAAAATTTGTCTGTGGTATAACAAGAATTTCAGGGCCTCTCTAGAAGTCATGAGTACAGGTCCTTCTCAAAAAATTAGCATATAGTGTTAAATTTCATTATTTACCATAATGTAATGATTACAATTAAACTTTCATATATTATAGATTCATTATCCACCAACTGAAATTTGTCAGGTCTTTTATTGTTTTAATACTGATGATTTTGGCATACAACTCCTGATAACCCCAAAAACCTGTCTCAATAAATTAGCATATCAAGAAAAGGTTCTCTAAATGACCTATTACCCTAATCTTCTGCATCAACTAATTAACTCTAAACACATGCAAAAGATACCTGAGGCTTTTAAAAACTCTCTGCCTGGTTCATTACTCAAAACCCCCATCATGGGTAAGACTAGCGACCTGACAGATGTCAAGAAGGCCATCATTGACACCCTCAAGCAAGAGGGTAAGACCCAGAAAGAAATTTCTCAACAAATAGGCTGTTCCCAGAGTGCTGTATCAAGGCACCTCAATGGTAAGTCTGTTGGAAGGAAACAATGTGGCAGAAAACGCTGTACAACGAGAAGAGGTGACCGGACCCTGAGGAAGATTGTGGAGAAGGACCGATTCCAGACCTTGGGGAACCTGAGGAAGCAGTGGACTGAGTCTGGTGTGGAAACATCCAGAGCCACCGTGCACAGGCGTGTGCAGGAAATGGGCTACAGGTGCCGCATTCCCCAGGTAAAGCCACTTTTTAAGTGGTCCCAAGTACTTTTTTCTGATGAAAGCAAATTTTGCATGTCATTCGGAAATCAAGGTGCCAGAGTCTGGAGGAAGACTGGGGAGAAGGAAATGCCAAAATGCCTGAAGTCCAGTGTCAAGTACCCACAGTCAGTGATGGTGTGGGGTGCCATGTCAGCTGCTGGTGTTGGTCCACTGTGTTTCATCAAGGGCAGGGTCAATGCAGCTAGCTATCAGGAGATTTTGGAGCACTTCATGCTTCCATCGGCTGAAATGCTTTATGGAGATGAAGATTTCATTTTTCAGCACGACCTGGCACCTGCTCACAGTGCCAAAACCACTGGTAAATGGTTTACTGACCATGGTATTACTGTGCTCAATTGGCCTGCCAACTCTCCTGACCTGAACCCCATAGAGAATCTGTGGGATATTGTGAAGAGAAAGTTGAGAGACGCAAGACCCAACACTCTGGATGAGCTTAAGGCCGCTATTGAAGCATCCTGGGCCTCCATAACATCTCAGCAGTGTCACAGGCTGATTGCCTCCATGCCACGCCGCATTGAAGCAGTCATTTCTGCCAAAGGATTCCCGACCAAGTATTGAGTGCATAACTGAACATTATTATTTGATGTTTTTTTTGTTTGTTATTAAAAAACACTTTTATTTGATTGGACGGGTGAAATATGCTAATTTATTGAGACAGGTTTTTTGGGTTATCAGGAGTTGTATGCCAAAATCATCAGTATTAAAACAATAAAAGACCTGACAAATTTCAGTTGGTGGATAATGAATCTATAATATATGAAAGTTTAATTGTAATCATTACATTATGGTAAATAATGAAATTTAACACTATATGCTAATTTTTTGAGAAGGACCTGTATATGCATCTGCATTATTCCCTGCTTGTCTTTTATTCTTTCCTACGTCCAAAAAATGGAGCCAAAAAGAAGGAAATAGAAATGTAACTTCAGTTTATGTTAATGACAATATTTAAAGAATTCTATATGCAATTACTACAATTACTACAAAATTGACTGCATAGTCAGTTTATATCTTGTTTTGACTTATTTAATTGTTGTTCATAACAAGTAAATGGTTCTTGAGTACTTCCATGTATATTTTAGAGTTTTTTCCGGGTTCAGAAATGTGAGTCAGCCATGGACAACAGGGAATTCCCTCAGTATACTCACCCTTAGGGTACTCATTCATCACAAAATTGAAAAACCATAGCCATACACTATAGGTAGCGTAGCATGGTATGAATGCGTTTTCAATTACAAGAGGGAAGTAAGCCAACACCAGACAACTCTTGCAGTGTCTTTCTCTCAGAAGAAAAAAGGGATCGCCATTTAAATTTAACACACCTAATCATTCTTTCATCTTCCATCATCTGTTAGAAAAGAGTCAAAAGGCTGAAATACAGAGTAAATGATTTGTACACCCTGCCAAGTTGGGTGACTTTTTTTTGCTGTATTATAAATGGGGTCATTACATCAAGTTTTTCTTATATATAGACTTTGAGCTGTGTACAAAGGGCACCATCCCTATTTCTGTCTGCTTGATTTTAAGGAATATTCATTCTAACATAGAATAGCCAATATATGCCAAAATTGATTTCACTGGGTCCAAAAAAAAAACAAAAATAAAAAAAAACAATCTATATATATATATGTGTATATATATATATATATATATATATATATATATATATATATATATATATATATATACCCTGGTATGAGTGCTTTCTATGATCATATCACTTCACTTAACTAATTAATTATTTGAAGCTACCAGCTTTACATAATGCTAAGGGGAGACTGAAGCTAGCCTTAAAATTAACATGACAGACAGATATTCTGGCTGTTAACAAAATGCTTTCTTGTGAAACTTTCCCATAGGCATGGATTTCCATAGTACACATTAGTGCATGTTATTACTTAAGCCGGCAAGAGAGAGGAGCAATGGCAGCAGGCTATGGTCCGGGTTCATGTGAGTGGTAACAATGGTGAAAGGACAAAAGGAAGTCTCATCTAAACTGATTTTCTGTGTGATCAGTCACCTGGAGGATTTCTGATGATGGCCATAGATGTTACAAGGTCACCTGATCCTACTGAAACCTTCTAGGTCATCTGATAGTATTCTGATTACTTTGACCAAAAGATCATGAAACATATATTTGAAAACAAATTTACGGTAAGAAAGATGAGACTTGTTACCTTCACAATCCATTCAAGCTTAGTGATGTAACATTTTAGAAGAGAAAATTAAAGCAATGATATGTGGGTGAGTGTGTGTAGCACATCATTATATTCATGTAAAGCTTTACTGCACATTATTTTTTATCATCATTATATAGTTTTTCAAATACTCTGCTATCATAATGGAAAACACATAGACATCATTCACCTAAGGCCGAATATAGACATCCGTTTTTTGTCGTCTAAGTATGAACTTTGATTTTCGGAATGACTGCAGGTCTCCTGACCCAAACTCAACAACCTCATAGACATATATAAAGCTGTGGAGTTCAGGTCAGGAGACCTGCAGTCACTCCTGAAGTTGCGATATGTACTTTGATATTCATAGATGTTTGAATTTAACTTTAATCCCTTCAAGACCTTCGCTGTACAAGTACAGCACTGCACGAGGTGTGTTCACGCAAACCGTGGTGCATATATGGCGTGACGGTTGTGTGGGATCACTCCGAGTGGCCGCACAATCAAAAGCGATTGACAGTTTTATATGAGAACTAACACCCTGGGGCAACGCCAACGATTGATCAGCACAATGAGATGACTATCATGTTGTGCTGACAGATTCCATGGTGTCCCTGGACCGAAAGATGTCTGCGAGGTCACCCAGGTTCGGTGACCTATGAGCTCCTGCTCAGAGAAGGAGCTGATATGCTTCCTCCCTGTCTGCGATGCACTGAGCTAACAGAATAATAATAATAATAATCTTTATTTATATAGCGCCAACATATTCCGCAGCACTTTACAGTTTAACAGTTTCAAACACAACAGTCATAGGTAACAACGTTAACAATACAGTAATAAAGCAAAAATAAGACGACCCTGCTCGTGAGAGCTTACAATCTACAGCAGAATTTTTGATCAGCGTTGAGGGCAGTGAAAGCTGAAGTCCCAACCTGGAACAAGGTAAAAAAGTAAAGGCATTTTTTTTAAATTACAAAAATATTTTTTAAAAATCATAAAAAAAAAAAAAGAAAAATATTAATCCGATGAATACATATAATCATGTAAAAAAAATAAACAAATAAAGTATACATATTTGGCATTTCCGTGTCTGGTAGGGCCAAACCTATAAAACTGTCACACCATTTAACCCCTTCAATGAACATCCTAATAGAAAAAGTGGCAAAAAAACTATGCTATTTCATCATACTGCTGATCAAAAAGTGGAATAAGACATGATCAGTCAAATATAAATAAAAATGTTATCGCTGAAACTGTAATCTTGTCCCGGAAGAAACAAGCCACCATACAGCTCCATCATAAAGAAAAAAAACTTGTAACTCTCAGAATGAAGCAATGCAAAACCATATTTTTTCTATAAAATTGTTTATATTGTATAAAAGTGGCAAAACATAGAAAAACATATAAATGTGGTATTTCTGTAATTGTACTGACCCAAAGAATAAACTTGTGTTATCACTTTTATTACACAGTGAAAGGCATAAAAACAAAAATAATTTGTGAATTGATGTTTTTTGTTGATTTTGCCTCCCAAAAATCAGAATAGAAAGCGATAAAAATACTCTGTCACCTAAAATGGTACCAATAAAATGTAAATTCATGCTGCAAAAAACAAGCCATCCCAAGACTCTGACAGCAGAAATATAAAAGAATTATAGCTTTCAAAATATGTTAATGAAAAAAATTTATTTTGCAAAACAAAGCATCTTTTAGTGTGTGACAGCAGCCACACATAAAAATAATATAAATCTGATATCGCTGTAATTGCACCAACCCAAATCCCTTACACCGCATGAGGAATGGCATAAAAATAAATAAAACCAAATCTTCATTTGCTGTTAATTTGCTCATTGTACTTCACAAAGATGGAATTAGTGCTCTGCTCACATTTATCATGTGCTCTGCTCACATTTATCATGTGCTCTACGCTGAGTGCTTACACCGGAGTTTCCGTGTAAATTCCTGAAAGACGTGATTCAGATGGATACCCAGCAGAATATTCCCTATAAGGAAACAGATGAAGACATTGTGAATGCTGCGTGGCCTATGTTCCAGTGGTGTCCGCCTTTTTAAGCGGGCATAAAAGCACAGTCGACCACAGTTTTGTGCACCTCTGAAAAAGGACACCGCTGAACAGAGGCCAGATGGAATCCAGAGTAACTCTGCTGCCTCATTATAGTAAATGGATCCCTCGGGGATTTCATCTCATCTGAATCACTTCATTTGGAGATTTAGGTGGAAACTCCAAGGTAAATGCTCAGCGTAGAGCACAGGATAAATGTCATCCAGAATTTTACATAAAATGTTCCCAGAAAAGCTTTCAACTCAGTCCATAAAAAAATAAGTCCCCACTCCAGTCAGTCATCTGCCAATGGAAATAAAAGGGGCTTCCACGTTACTGCGAGCACAAAGACTTTTGAAAGGCAAAATGGCCCCTTACTCCCCTCCCAAAATAAATGCAACAAATTTTGCACTCCCAAATCCAAATGTCCCCCTGCCTTCTGAGACCCACAGTGTGCCTGAACCACAGTTAGCATGGGAAGCAGATAGCTGAGAAATACGCTTGCTTAAGGTGCTTCCCGTGCTCACAGCTCTGTGAAGTAGTGCGATCTCACCTAGAAGTAAAACTTGTGAGCATGGGGAGGGAGTGTGGGGGTAGAGATTCATATACACGCTTCTTTGCTTTTAGGAATCTGCTCCCTACGCTCACTCGCTGTCAGACCTGTGTGAGGTGAGCGCAGGGAGAATATGTCATGCACACTGGGGGTGGGGAGTTGGAGGATCTATTTTGATGACAAGTACTGCGCAAACTTGACCAGCTGTTTGGCCACTAGGACAGATAAAGCTTGCAGACTGAATAACACCAGGGGGCTCCAGGAAGCATACTTCAGCAAATGAAAGCTTGTTATTTTTTGAATGGAGCATTATTTTTAATAATTGTAAGTTGAAAAACCATTTATTTCCACCTTTTCTGTTTGGTTAAATGTATTCTTTATGGTGGCACAACGCTTTTAAATCTCTCTCTGGTGAGAGTGGTGTACTGACCCATAAACTTTCTAATGAACTTGTATTCATCTCTGAGCGAGCGGCTCATGCTGAACACTTGTGCACTTCAGAGAGGTCTTTGGACCAATCAGTAGCATTCTCAGGTTTTGAATCCCCAACGATAAGCAGCACTTGTCAAACCCTAAAATATATAAAACATTTTATTAAATGATAGTTACCTTTTAAATGTTACTGTTTTGCTAGCCTCAGTAAAATTAGCATGTTCCACAATTTATGCTTGCTTCATACTTTTCTGCTACATATCTTAGCGCATGAGTGTGTCACTTTTCATTACAGGCGGTATGTAGCGAAAACAGGGATGGATAATTTTTTGCAACATTGTAATCATTGTCAAAGTAGAATCATATGATGCCAGAGGACATTCATCTGCAATTCATTCTGTGCTTATGAAGCTGTGTTTGCTTGGGTGCCGAATTGCTTAACTTGGTTGCCACATTATAAAGTTTGGCAGTTATGAGAGCATGCATGAGAGCAAACTCAACTACAACACTGACTTGTATCCAGGAGGCACAGTGAAGATATTTGTACAGAATGAATATCTATTTCTAGTAAGCCATGTATAATTGTTAACGCATGCTATAAAATGATTAAACCTATTGAATGATTTTGAGAGAACATGTGGATATCATAAAAGATTCATCTGACTTTAGGATCCAAATCACAATGGAATAGCTTTGAGAACAAGATAGTGTAGCCAGAGGGGTTCATTCCATTGCGGGATGAAACAAAGGGATGGAGACAGCATGATGTCCGTAAAAGACAGATAAGACTTTAAATGACTGGGTCTACAAGAAGCGAATGACTTCATGTACTTGGATTAAAAAGGAAGACACAGTTCAAAATCTAGATCTAGATACTATTCCAATTAGTGAGGAGACAGGAGAGCTTTAATTACTAACTATGTGACCATAACGTGTGTCTTGTATGCAGTTCAAAAGTTTAAAGCAATTTCCTAAATCGCACCATCATATTATATGAAGCAATTGTTGTGAACTAAGCTTATTATTATAAGCTACTTCTGATTTGGCGTGGGAATACAGTGAAGCAGTGTATGCACAGGTATAGACCCATCTGTACAAGAGTGCCACTATCGGCAGTGCAACAATCGCCAAACTTCAACACCTGCAACACACATGAATATCTTGCTTATATTATAGATTTATGTAGAGTATATTATTTTCTCAAGTGCTATTGCCATATGCAGTAAATCCATCTCCTTATTTACCAACGTGGAATTTGTCTAAGTTCAAGGTATCCCTGAAGATCCTATTAGATCAGAAAGTGCAGGAATGTCTTAGGTAATACGGAGGCATCCTCACCTGCAGAACAGAAAAATACCTCCAATATTCGATTATCTTAGAGACTCATTCAGCATGGTCTCCATTTTTAATGCCAATTAAATAAACAACACATTCCAAATTACTATGGAAATCCTATTTTTCTATGATTTTCCTAAATTAGTGATGGAAATGAGTCAGTATAATGTTCAAATCATCAACCGTTAGAGTATAAATCAGATTTTATTGGACAAACCTCACAATGATAACAGTATTTTTTCTAAAAATAAAAAAACTCAAAATGCACTGTCCCAAATTATTACTGTACTCTAAGTCCATCACAATATTCACCATAGTGGAAATGTTTTAAGTTCAAGGTGTCCATTTAAATCCTATTAGATCTGGAAATACAAAGATACCCAAGATATATCGGGGAAGCTACATCATAATATTGTTGGTAAAATGTTTTATTTTGCTAACACTTCTTAAGGCTGAGGATGTTAAATTTTATATAGCTTTTTGCCTATACATTATCTATGCACATTACTAAGTCATTAGTAATAATAGATAAATTATGTTTTGCAAGTTTAAATTCCAGTATACATGACACCATTTTTTGTTTTTATGCACCTCCATATCACTTGGAATGACATAGGGACCCATTTATAAAGACTGAAGTAGCAAACGCTCGTGCTAAACCAGTCTTGCTTGAATAGAATACACCGAGAAGGTGACCTTTTATAATTTATTTTGAATGTCTCCTTCTGAACAAAGTACAGACTTTCAATGTTGCGCACAGGGCCAAAATGCAGTATACATAAGTGTATAAACACTTTTACTGAGCGAAAGTGATGACACCATGTGAGGGCTATTAAGACTTCAAAAGACATTTAAATCAACAATGGTGTAAGGTTTAGTAATGGTGGTCCTCAATCTTAGTCATCACAGACCAGCAAAAGGCAGCTTATGTAATACCTCAGTAATGTTTTAAAGCATCAAAACATATATACAGTGTGTATGGTCGGGAAGAGATTGAGGAATATCTCCATAATATTCTATAATGTTTCCTTTAAACTGCATTATATCCAGCTAATTTATCATAAAAGTTTCAAGAAAATATAATTCCTTGAAGCGCAAATGAATTATATACAAGTTTATATTGCACACATTCACAAATTATCAAATACGCTTGCAATAATGAGCCCGTGAATGTCATGCCTGCATGGCAAACTCAGTAACTTTCTGCAGTTTCTTATTGCAAGAGTATGGATGAACCAGTGTTCCTACTGGTTGAGTCCAAAGACATAAACTTCACTTTATCCAAGTGATGCCAATCCTACAGAACCTCAAATTCAACCTTAGCTTGTGCTGCTCTTGTGCTGTTAGGTGTATCTGGGACTGACAACAACTTCTCAGTTCCTCCTCCTGACACTATAAGGCCATGTGCACACGTTCAGTATTTTTCGCGTTTTTTTCACGTTTTTTCGCTATAAAAACGTGATAAAAACGCGAAAAAAACGCTAACATATGCCTCCCATTATTTTCAGTGTATTCCGCATTTTTTGTGCAAATGTAGCCTTTTTTTCCGCGAAAAAATCGCATCACGGAAAAAAAAGCAACATGTTCATTAAAATGCAGAATTGCAGGGGATTCCGCACACCTAGGAGTGCATTGATCTGCTTACTTCCCGCACGAGGCTGTGCACACCATGCGGGAAGTAAGCAGATCATGTGCGGTTGGTACCCAGGGTGGAGGAGAGGAGACTCTCCTCCACGGACTGGGCACCATATAATTGGTCAAAAAAAAAGAATTAAAATAAAAAATAGTCATATACTCACTAGTGTTGAGCATTCCGATACCGCAAGTATCGGGTATCGGCCGATATTTGCTGTATCGGAATTCCGATACCGAGATCCGATACTTTTGTGGTATCGGGTATCGGTATCGAAACAACATTAATGTGTAAAATACAACATTAATGTGTAAAATAAAGAATTAAAATAAAAAATATTGCTATACTCTCCTCTCCGACGCAGCCTGGACCTCACCGAGGGAACCGGCAGCGCTCTTTGCTTAAAATGCGCGCTTTTCCTTCCTTCCGTGACGTCACGGCTTCTGATTGGTCGCGTGCCGCCCATGTGGCCGCGACGCGACCAATCACAGCAAGCCGTGACGTAATTTTCAGGTCCTTCTAGGCATTCAGTATTTTAAAATTACGTTGCGGCTTTGTGATTGGTCGCGTCGCGGTCACATGGGCGACGCGACCAATCACAAGCCGTGACGTCACGGGAGGCAGGAAACACGCGCATTTTTAAAATTACGTCGCGGCTTGTGATTGGTTGCGTGCCGCCCATGTGACCGTGACGCGACCAATCACAGCAAGCCGTGACGTAATTTCAGGTCCTGAATGCAGAAATAGGCATCAGGACCTGAAATTACGTCACGGCTTGCTGTGATTGGTCGCGTCGCGGTCACATGGGCGGCACGCAACCAATCACAAGCCGTGACGTAATTTTAAAAATGCGCGCGTCTCCTGCCTCCCGTGATGTCACAGCTTGTGATTGGTCGCGTCGCCCATGTGACCGCAACGCGACCAATCACAAAGCCGGAACGTAATTTTAAAATACTGAATGCCTAGAAGGACCTGAAAATTACGTCACGGCTTGCTGTGATTGGTCGCGTCGCGGCCACATGGGCGGCACGCGACCAATCAGAAGCCGTGACGTCATGGAAGGAAGGAAAGCACGCATTTTAAGCAAAGAACGCTGCCGGTTCCCTCGGTAAGGTCCAGGCTGCGTCGGAGAGGTGAGTATAGCAATATTTTTTATTTTAATTCTTTATTTTACATATTAATATGGTTCCCAGGGCCTGAAGGAGAGTTTCCTCTCCTTCAGACCCTGGGAACCATCAGGAATACCGTCCGATACTTGAGTCCCATTGACTTGTATCGGTATCGGATTAGATCCGATACTTTCCGATACCGATACTTTCAAGTATCGGACGGTATCGCTCAACACTAATACTCACCTTCGATGTCTTCCCGCCTCTCAGCTGCATGCTGCCGCTTTGGTTTCTATAGCTGGTGTGCGGTGAAGGACCTGCGATGACGTCACGGTCTTGTGATTGGTCGAGACCGGTCACGTGACCGCTCACGTGACCGCGATGTCATGGAAGGTCCTGAACCACACCGGCATTTATAGGAACGGACGCCTGCAGGTGAGTATAACCATTTTTTAAATTTTTTTTATTATTTTTAAACATTCTATCTTTTACTATAGATGCTGCATAGGCTGCATCTATAGTAAAAAGATGGTCACACTTGTCAAATGCTATGTTTGACAAGTGTGACCAACCTGTTATGATCCTAGTGGAAAGGATCGCAAGTTTGACTAGCTAAGTAACTAAACTGACGACCAGCTTTGGGGAAGTGGTATCTGGATTGACCGCAACCTGATCCTATCCGCAAACAACTACAGGCAGCCGTGGAACGTTACCTGGAAATCCTAGACGTCTCTTCACGGCCTGAGAAACTACCTATTCCTATAGGGAAAGTAAAGTCCTTACTTGCCTCAGAGAAATGACCCCAAAGATATAGAAAAGCCCCCCACAAATATTAACGGTGAGTTAAGGGGAAAGCACAAATGCAGAGATGAAATAGATTTAGCAAATGAGGCCCGCTAACACTAGATAGCAGAAAATAGGAAGGGAGCTGTGCGGTCAATAGAAAACCCTAAGCAAAATATCCACGCAGAGATTGCTCGAGCCCCCGCACCAACTAACGGTGCGGGGGAAGCAACTCCGTACCCCAGAGCTTACCAGCAGCAAGAACTCACATATAAGCAAGCTGGACTAAACTCATCATACACTGAAATCATATTGCAGACTGATGAGCAAAAAATAATCAAACAGAAACTTAGCTTCTCCAGAAGAGACTGAAAACGAAGATAATCAGGGGAGATCAGAATAGCACTGAATACATCGACAGCCGGCAACAAGTGGAGGTGAAGCAGAGCTAAATAGGAAACTCCCTAGTGCATAACGAGGCAGCTGATCCAGCCACAGATCCGCAGGATAACAAACAAAGCCACCAGGGGGAGCCCAAAAACAAAACTCACACAATACCACCTGTGACCACAAGAGGGAGCCCGAAAACAGAGTTCACAACACCAACCTGTCAGTCAGTTTTCCAAGCGATGCTACAGATCGCTTGGAAAACTTTAGCATTCTGCAAGCTAATTACGCTTGCAGAATGCTAAAAAAACGCAAAAAAAAAAATGCGGATTTCTTGCAGAAAATTTCCGGTTTTCTTCAGGAAATTTCTGCAAGAAATCCGGACGTGTGCACATACCCTTACTGCCAGTTTCTCAGCAGTTTCATTGCAGATCGGCTTGAAAACCTTTTCCCGTCCCAGTGTAAAGTCATTGGACAACTGCCACTGAAGGAAGCTTTGATAGCATTTGCTTCCATCACTGATAGATTCCCTGTTGAAAGTGAGACTGTCTGGATGATGGCCAAGAGACTGAGAAGCAGCACCAAGCAGATAGATCTCTTTTCTATCATTGGTATTAGTTCTGTCTAGAGCTGCCGAACCTTCCAGAGTCACAATATTGACAGATCTTAGCGACTTAGGTTTCTTAGGACTAAAATGCCCTTCATCCTCATCACTATCATTGTCGGATGCACAGTTGTCTCTGCAACAGCCACTTCTTTAACCCCTTCATGACCCAGCCTATTTTGGCCTTAATGACCTTGCCTTTTTTTGCAATTCTGACCAGTGTCCCTTTATGAGGTAATAACTCAGGAACGCTTCAACGGATCCTAGCGATTCTGAGATTGTTTTTTCGTGACATATTGGGCTTCATGTTAGTGGTAAATTTAGGTCGATAATTTCTGAGTTTATTTGTGAAAAAAATGGAAATTTGGCAAAAATTTTGAAAATTTCGCAATTTTCACATTTTGAATTTTTATTCTGTTAAACCAGAGAGTTATGTGACACAAAATAGTTAATAAATAACGTTTCCCACATGTCTACTTTACATCAGCACAATTTTGGAAACAAAATTTTTTTTTGCTAGGAAGTTATAAGGGTTAAAATTTGACCAGTGATTTCTCATTTTTACAACAAAATTTACAAAACCATTTTTTTTAGGGACCACCTCACATTTGAAGTCATTTTGAGGGTTCTATATGGCTGAAAATACCCAAAAGTGACACCATTCTAAAAACTGCACCCCTCAAGGTGCTCAAAACCACATTCAAGAAGTTTATTAACCCTTCAGGTGTTTCACAGCAGCAGAAGCAACATGGAAGTAAAAAATGAACATTTAACTTTTTAGTCACAAAAATGATCTTTTAGCAACAATTTTTTTTATTTTCCCAAGGGTAAAAGGAGAAACTGGACCACGGACATTGTTATCCAATTTGTCCTGAGTACGCTGATACCTCATATGTAGGGGTAAACCACTGTTTGGGCGCACGGCAGGGCTCGGAAGGGAAGGAGCGCCATTTGACTCTTTGAATGAAAAATTGGCTCCAATCTTTAGCGGACACCATGTCGCGTTTGGAGAGCCCCCGTGTGCCTAAACATTGGAGCTCCCCCACAAGTGACCCCATTTTGGAAACTAGACCCCCGAAGGAACTTATCTAGATGTGTGGTGAGCACTTTCAACCCCCAAGTGCTTCACAGAAGTTTATAACGCAGAGCCGTGAAAATAAAAAATAATTGTTCTTTCCTCAAAAATTATGTTTTAGCAAGTAATTTTTTATTTTTGCAAGGGTAACAGGAGAAATTGGACCCCAACAGTTGTTGCCCAGTTTGTCCTGAGTATGCTGGTACCCCAAATGTGGGGGTAAACCACTGTTTGGGCGCACGTCGGGGCTTGGAAGGGAGGGAGCACCATTTGACTTTTTGAACGCAAGATTGGCTGGAATCAATGGTGGCGCCATGTTGCGTTTGGAGACCCCTGATGTGCCTAAACAGTGGAAACCCCTCAATTCTAACTTCAACACTAACCCCAACACACCCCTAATCCTAATCCCAACTGTAGCCATAACCCTAATCACAACCCTAACCCCAACACACCCCTAACCACAACCCTAACCGCAACACACCCGTAACCCTAATCCCAACCCTAACCACAACTGTAACCCCAACGCACCCCTAACCCTATCCGTAACCCTAACCACAAGCCTAATCTTAACCCTATTTCCAACCCTAGCCCTAATTCCAACCCTAACTCTAATTCCAACCCTAACCCTATGTGCCCACGTTGCGGATTCGTGTGAGATTTTTCCGCACGATTTTTGAAAAATCTGCAGGTAAAAGGCCAACTGCGTTTTACCTGCGGATTTACAGCAGATTTCCAGTGTTTTTTTGTGCGGATTTCACCTGCGGATTCCTATTGAGGAACAGGTGTAAAACGCTGCGGAATCCGCACAAAGAATTGACATGCTGCAGAAAATACAACGCAGCGTTTCTGCACGGAATTTTCCGCACCATGGGCACAGCGGATTTGGTTTTCCATAGGTGTACATGGTACTGTAAACCTGATGGAAAACTGGTACGAATTCGCAGCGGCCAATCTGCTGCGGATCCGCGGCCAATCCGCTGCGGATCCGCGGCCAATCCGCTGCGGATCCGCAGCCAAATCCGCACTGTGTGCACATGCCATAACCCTAACCCTACCCCTAACCATACCCGTAACCCTACCCCTAACCCTAACCCTGCCCCTAGTTCTAACCCTAGTTCTAACCCTAACCCTAGTGGAAAAAAAAAAAAATATTTTCTTTATTTCATTATTGTCCCTACCTATGGGGGTGATAAAGGGGGGGGTTTATTTATTATTTTTTTTATTTTGATCGCTGTGATAGAACCTACCACAGCGATCAAAATGTACTTTGTAATGAATCTGCCGGCCGGCAGATTCGGCGGGCGCACTGAGCATGCGCCCGCCATTTTGGAAGATGGCGGCGCCCATGGAGGAGGCGGACGGGCACCGGGAGCCTCGGTAAGTATAAGGGTGGGAGATCGGGGCACGGGGGGGCGTCGGAGCACGGGGGGGTGACATAGCATAGGAGCACGGGGGGAGCGGACAGGAGGACGGGGGAGCGGAGCACAGGACGGAGGGGACTACGGGACAGATCGGTGGCTTGGGGGGGTGATCGGTGGGGTGGGGGGGGTCACTTCAGTATTTCCAGCCATGGCCGATGATATTGCAGCATCGGCCATGGCTGGATTGTAATATTTCACCAGTTTTTTAGGTGAAATATTACAAATCGCTCTGATTGGCAGTTTCACTTTCAACAGCCAATCAGAGCGATCGTAGCCACGGGGGGGTGAAGCCACCCCCCCTGGGCTGAAGTACCACTCCCCATGTCCCTGCAGAATGGGTGAAATCGGAGTTAACCCTTTCACCCGCTCTGCAGCGACGCGATCATTCCATGACGCCACATAGGCGTCATGGGTCGGATTGGCACGGGTTTTCATGACGCCTACGTGGCGTCAAAGGTCGGGAAGGGGTTAAAGTTCAACAGATGCTTTAGACTGCTGAACTCGCTCAGTTTCCTTTTTTTCTTCATTTCTCTACCTGTAATTCTCTTATAAATCTTCTTTGCTCGACCTTGGCCAGCTTTCTGTCTAATGGCCCCATGCTTCCACAGCAACCTTTTTTTCTTTGAGCAAGCAAGAAGTCACGCACGGTCTTCCTGAAGTTTTATACGTTTCATGGTATGAGCATGAGGGAAATCAAATAAATCATCAAGTTTATTAATGAATTCCTTCTCTTTGGATTTGCGTTTCTGTTCAACGTTTAGCATTCTTCTTGAGACTCTTCCATTAACCAAACAGACTCTTTACCTTACTGATCACGTGATATTTTTGCCTTGTTCGAATTCTCTCTTTTTCACTGAACCAAAATACTTTGTTAGCTACGACAGTAGCACTGGTAAAAAGTTGGTTGCAATTCTGTACAGTGCATGTAATAAAACCTGGCCAACACCTGCTGATTCGACGACAGTTTAGAATAGGTAATATCGTCTGCTATCCAAAATTGTGCTGCCTCCAATTAACCAAGTTCCTCTACCACTGCAATTTGAAGATGCCATTTTTTCTGATAACTGTTATGAACTGGTGGTTTAGGAGCAACATGGGACGTGCTCTGGAGGAGGTGGTACCTGTACTGACCGCAGTTCCTGAGCTTAACACAACACTAGAAGTAGCCGTGGGATGTTCCTGTCACTCCCTAGACACCTCGTCACAGCCGGAGGACTAACTACCCCTAAAGATAGAAACAGGAAAGCTATCTTGCCTCAGAGAAAATTCCCAAAGGACAGACAGCCCCCCACAAATATTGACTGTGAGTGGAGAGGGAAATGACATACACAGAATGAAACTAGGATGTAGCAAAGGAGGCTAATCTAGGTAGATAGATAGAACAGGACAGAATGCTGTGCGGTCAGTATTAAAAACTAGAAAAATCCACCACAGAGTTTACAAAAATCTCCACACCTGACTAAAGGTGCGGAGGGTAAATCTGCTTCCCAGAGCTTCCAGCTTAACTGAATAAATCCATACTGACAAGCTGGACTAGAAAAAAAACATAGAATGTGCTGAACGATTAAGTCCACAACAAGTGGAAAGCAAAAGAACAAAGCAAGGACTTATCTTTGCTGAACTGGTCAGAATATCAGGGAAATCCAAGCAGAGATGTGAATCCAAGCAGAAACCATTGACAACTGGCACTAGCTGAAGGATAGAGCCAGGATAAATAGCCGAGCCAGAATAGACGATCAGTGGAAGCAGCTGCTGACTGCTAAATCCAAGGAGCAGCAGTTCCACTTAAATCAACCGGAGGGAGCCCAAGAGCAGAACTCACAAAAGTGCCACTTACAACCACCGGAGGGAGCCCAAGAGCGGAATTCACAACAGATAACAGTGACTAAACCTGTGGGAGTCCTAAATAGCAACAATTAAACCACATTTCATTAAATATGTTTTATACGTTGCTGCTAGGGCTGAGCGAATCCCTGTGTATTCTGCACCTTCTCAATCGCCATTAGTAACCTATGCTAATGACTGAGAGAGGGGCTACAACCCCAAAGTTTGATGATTGGCTGCGTTGCACTCAGCCTTTCAACAAACTTAATTGTTCGGGACGGGGCAGTGAATTGGTGTGCAGTTTACTGCACATGCTCACCCTATGCTTCATTCGATTCCAGTGCAGGCTGGACAGCAGCTGAAGCCAAATACACAGAGATGCCCTCATTCCTAGTTGCTGAAAATCACCCGAATATCGCTCCTCAACACTTGCAAATTACTCTCATAAATTAAAGTAAGTGAATTTGAGGCAAAAATTTAATTAGACCCTAAAAGACAAGTGGGAGTGGTGTAGGCTGCTCTGTTAATATTTAGAGATTACACTTACCTAAAACATTGAATAATACTGAATGTTGTCTGTAATCTGGCAAGTTTACTTTGAAACAGGAAATATATACTAATATTAATAATATTAAATATTCTTTACAAATTACAAATAAGTAAATTGGAAATAGTTTCAAAGAGTGGTGGGGCCCTTATTGCTGCTCTATATAAAAACTACCCAATTTTTTCCATAGAATGCATTGTTACCTCAATGTATATAGTTGACATAAAAAAATCTACACACCGCTGTCAAAATGCCAGATTTTTAGTATGTAACAAAATCATACTAAGAAGAATAATTTCAAAACTTTTTCCATCTTTAACGTCGCCCATAATCTGTACAATTCAATTGAAAAATAAACTGAAATCTTTTTGGGTGGAAAAATAACAATACAAATCTAAAATAATGCGATTTCATAATTAAAGACACCCTTAAACTAATTTTGTTGAATCACCCTTTGAATTTATATCATCATTCAGTCTTTTTGGGTAGGAGTCAATCAGCATGCTACACCTAAAAATGACTATCATTGCCCACACTTCCTTGTAGTAGTGCTGCAAATCTGTCAGACTTTGATGGCATTTAGTGTGTACAATCCTCCATCTTGTCAAGCCACAGAATTTAATTTGGATTCTAGTCTGGGCTCTGGCTGGGTCATTCCAAAAGTTTGATGCTATGCTTAAGAGTCGTAGTCTTTCTGAAATGTGAAATTCTTCTTCATCTTCATCTTTTTAGCAAAGGGTCTGAAAGTTTTAATTTAAAATTGTCTGATATTTAGACCTGTTCATAATTCTCTGCACCTTACCAAAAGCCTCAGCTACTGAAAAACAGCCCTAAAGCATAATGCTGCCTCCACCATGCTTCACTGCGGGTATGGTGTTATTTTGGCGAATAGTGTTGACTTTGCACCAAACATGCCTTTTGGAGTTATGGCCAGAAAGTTCAACCTTGGTCTTCTCAGATCCACATGCTGTTGGAAAATTTGATATAGGTTTGGCAAAACATAGTCAGGTTTGGATATTTTTATTTCTAAGAAAATGCTTCCATCTTGCAACCCTCCATCTCGACATATAAAGAATACGGGTGATTGTTGTCACATGCATTGCACAACCAGCACTTGCCATAAATTCCTGCAGCTCCTTTAATGTTGATGTAGGCCTCTTGACATCTTGCCAGACCATTTTTATTCTTGTTTTTCTATCAATTTTTAAGGGACATTCAGTTCATAATGACCATCTTCACAATGTTCCATAGTATATCTAATGTCTCAGATACATTTTTGTAACCTTTCCTGACTGATAACTTTAAACAATGAGATCCCTTTGCTGTGTTGTAAGCTGTTTACAGACTATGGTGTTTGCTGCAGAATATAACAAAATGTCAGCAAAATTCTACTGAAATAGCTGAAATTGGGGCTAATATAGAGCTCATCAGAATTACTTGAAATGATGGCAGTTGTGTACTGACTACTATTTAACAGGAGTTTAACCCCTTCCCGACCTCCGCCGTACTACTACTGCAGAGGTTGGGTCCCCTACTTTGATGTGGGCTCTGGCGCTGAGCCCACCTCAAAGCCTGGACAAAACAGCTGACATGTGCCCGCAATAGCGGCGGGTGAAATTCACCCTATTAACCAGTTAAATGCGGCTGTCAAACGCTGACAGCGGCATGTTACTGGCGCTTCCAGCCACGTGTTACATGATCGGGGGTTGGCGATGCATCAGGATGGTAACCATAGAGGTCCTTGAGACCTCTATGGTTACTGATGCCGGCCTGCTGTGAGCGCCACCCTGTGGTCGGCGCTCATAGCAAGCCTGCAATTTAGCTACATAGCAGCGATCTGATGATCTCTGTTATGTATCTGAGCCGATCCAGTTGTGCCAGCTTCTAGCCTCCCATAGAGGCTATTGAAGCATGGCAAAAAAAAATGTTTTAAAAAATATGAAAAAAGTATGAAAGTTTAAATCACCCCCCTTTCGCCCCATTCAAAATAAAACACTAAAAAAAAATCAGACCTACACATATTTGGTATCGCCGCATTCAGAATCGCCTAATCTATCAATAAAAAAAAGGATTACCCTGATCGCTAAACGGCGTAGCGAAAAAAAAATTGAAATGCCAGAATTACGTTTTTTTGGTCGCCGCAACATTGCATCAAAATGTAATATTGGGCAATCAAAAGAATGTATCTGCACCAAAATTGTATAATTAAAAACACCAGCTCGGCATGCAAAAAATAAACCCTCAACTGCCCCCAGATCACGAAAAGTGGAGACGCTATGGGTATTGGAAAATTGCGCAATTTTTAATTTTTTTTTAGCAAAGTTTGGAATTTGTTTTTGCCACTTAGATAAAATGTAACCTAGACATGTTTGGTATCTATGAACTCGTAATGACATGGAGAATCAAAATGGCAGGTCAGTTTTAGCATTTAGTGAACCTAGCAAAAAAGCCAAACAAAAAACCAGTGTGGGATTGCACTTTTTTCGCAATTTCACCGCACTTGGAATTTTTTTCCTGTTTTCTAGTACACAACATGCTATATCCAATGATGTTGAAAAGTGCAACTTGTCCCTCAAAAAATAAGCCCTCACATGGCCATATTGACAGAAAAATAAAAAAGTTATGGCTCTGGGAAGGAGGGGAGTGAAAAACGAGAACGCAAAAACGGAAAAGGGCAAGGTCATGAAGGGGTTAATTGTGATTGGCTAATTCTGCACACAACTACTTTCTCAATCATTAGACCTCCTTCATACATTCGCTTAAATAACATACGCGTGAGACAGTTCAGTTTTACTATCCGTGTGTCTTTATTTTGGCTGTCCATGTGTACAATTGTACAAATTGTGTGTACGTGTGTACTTTCTGTATGTGTACATTTGTCATCAATGTGCCACATAAGGGAATAGAATTCAGAATGGAAATTACAGGTTTTTAATTGTTAAATATGTGTAAAGATATAGCTAGATAATGGAAAAAATGGAATGCCAAGAGTGTGCAAAGCAGTCATCAAAGCAAAAGGTGGCTACTTTGAAGAACCTAAAATATAAGACATATTTTCAGTTGTTTCCCTCTTTTTTGTTAAGTATATAATTCCACATGTGTTAATTCATAGTTTTGATGCCTTCAGTGTGAATGTAGAATTTTCATAGTCATGAAAATACAGAAAAATCTTTAAATGAGAAAGTGTGTCCAAACTTTTGGTCTGTACTGTATATTTAACATTGTGTACGCAGGGACATGCATTAGCATGCGGATGGTTAGCATGCGTCATTTCGAGGTGTGCGGAAAACGCAATATGTTGCATTTTTGAGGCGTCAATTTAGCGCAGACATACGCATGCAGTGAGTGCATCAAAACCACACATTACTGTCTATGTGAACGCATTGGTACGCAAGGACATGCGTACGCATACGTTTGATTCGCTTGCGTATTTCGGACTGAGCATGTCCAGGTCACGCCCACTGAGACACGACCTCCTGGAAATATCAAATGCATGCGCATAATCAACGCAAACGCAGGCAAAAACACATGCAAATGCAGCATTTTTTTTGCGTCATGCGTAAGCTGATGCGGATAAAAAACGTAGCTTAACCATGCGTTTGGCATGCATTTGCACAAGCAGATAATATGCTGCACACAGAGACGCTAATGGGAACTTAGCCTAAGAGGGTGTTCGTGTAATGACGTTTCAGTTTTGTTATTTTTATTTCCCTCCTCAATATGATTTCACTTTGTATCTTAATGGAGTTGTACCTATTATGGGTGACATTAAAGTTGGACAAACTTCTGAAATTATTTTTCTTGATTTGATTTTCATACATGACAAAAACCTGTAGAGTTTGTACATCAACTGTATAAAAGTACCATCATTGATGTAATATTACATGCAGATATATTCATCAAAGAAAAAACAAATAAATGTGTGCATTCTGAAGCTTACAATCAATTCATCCCCAAGGGTATCTGGCACATTTATACCTATATTACAAGCTTAGTTCATTTGGAAGGCAGCATCAAAGTTCAATTAAACTTTCTGCCTGAAATGTTCAGGACCAGTTTATTGCAGTTTAACCCATTACTTGCCAAATTAGCAATTTTCATTTTTTTTTTTTAATGATTTGGATCCTAATCAATCAGAAACATAATTTGCAAAATTTTTACAAGTACTGATTTTTCAGAAAAGGGCGTCCCAATATTCAATTAAAAATGACCATGGCATGATTTCCTATTTTGAAAACATTAATTTTACAAACACAACACAAAAAATTGGACCTAATTATAAAAATTATAAAATCTTAGTTGCTAGAAGCTAAAGATTAGGCGTCCCAAAAAAAGGACATTGGTAGATAATGGGTTAAGGACATGATTATACATGTACACTGATTCTCATGTGGAATAGTATAGTGATTTTTTGGGACCATAATGAGATATATTGACTTATACCTAGAGAGGGGAGAATCATTTTTCAGGACTCCTTATTCATCAGCCATGTCAGTAATCTGTGACTGCTAGATGGATGGCCTGATAATCTCCTTATATAACAGAATTACCAACTCTTCTTTTGATTAGCTTGGCTGATATGGTGTTGTGTGTTTTCCAAATCATTTAATCAAAAGTAGTGTTCGGAATGCCGGGAAGTAAGTGGTTTTGCTGGCCCCTTGTCCAACGATGACAGATTGCTGACCATGCCAATGGACCGGAGTCCTTTAAATCAGTTTTCAAACTCTACTTATAATGCAAAAAATGCTAAAATATATTCTTTTATAGTATTGAATTGCATAGTTAAAATGTTATACTTTTCTGTATAGTAACATTTCTTTTTGAACGTATGCCATAAGGATTTCTTTGAGCTAAGACAAAATACTATGAATTACCACAACATACATAACTTTACAGATGACACAAAAGCTGAGAACATTGTTCTGTTTTCATTTCAAAATGTTTTTACATTGTTTTTAATATGTTGGCTTTCATGGTGATGAAGAAGTAGGGTACATGAAGGCTCTAAAGGGTAAGATATGAGCTCTTGTTGGCCTAAAACCAATATTTGAATGAAAACACTGCATATGGTACAAAACAATAGAGCTGACTATGCCATTAGGACTTATCCGTCGTATTACTTTTGACTTACAGTTTTTTAGTCCTCTGATGCAACTATGTTTTCATAGTTTGGTCAGATCCAATAGCATATCTTTCTTCATAATTTTGACAGTTTCAAACTATTTGCTAATTCACCACTGCAATTCTACAATGAATAGGTGGAACAATAGCCACACAACACATATCAAGTATAAGGTTTCTTTACTGACTTGCACAAAGTGAGCTATGTGGACTATGATAAGTATATCCTTCTTGGCAGGCTTACTTATCTCTCCTTTAATTATCGCAGTCTAAATAATCACACTATGAAAAATGTTCTTGTTGGCAGGCCAGATACATTTTCACTTATGCATGCTAGAATTGCTCTTCTTTAAATACATAACTTGGATTGTAGGAATATCATTATGGCTTAAATGTAAAATCTCTCATCTTTGTGGTCTGTTGTGGGAAATATTATGATAATCATTACCTCCATATTGTTCTCAATGGAAAGCTGTACATGTTTAGTCTTGGAACTGCCAGCTCCCTTCTGGAAAAAAAATCTGGATGTGAAGTGCTCGTCTAAACGAATCTACTTGATTACATCAGTACCAAATATGTTCATGTTGTTCATTGTGAAGCATTTGAAACAAAATGAAATCATTTAAATAACAAATATTTTTTACCAACTTTTTTTGGGGGGAGGACTTGAATCAGCGATGATTTCATCAATTTTATAAAGATTTGAAATATATAGCATTCAAAAGCATGTTAGTCTTTCAGTGTAAAGGCCCAATATATTTTAAAGAGCTGCCAGATGAACAGTCGTTTGGCTGCCAGCTACCTCATCCGACTCCCCAATTCACATAGAGCATTCCTCTATTCTCGCAGAAACACTGTCATACTCCACTGGTATCAACTTATCTACAGGAAAATAAAAGGACCAGCCATTGGAAATTCAATAAGGCCAAATCTTTCTTATCCTCGGCATCAACTGTAAGGCTATGTGCACACGTTCAGGTTTTTTTGCATTTTTTTTTGCTTTTTTTCACAATAAAAACGCTATAAAAACTCATTAAAAACGCATACATTATGCATCCTATCATTTAGAATGCATTCTGCATGTTCTGTGCACATGGTGCATTTTTTTTCCGCGAAAAAAACGCATCGCGATAAAAAAAGCAGCATGTTCATTAATTTTGCGGATTTTCCACGTTTTTCCCGCAATTCTATGCATTTGGAAAAAAACGCATCAAAAACGCGGTAAAAGTGCGGTAAAATCGCGGTAAGAACACATGTGGATTTCTGGCAGAAATGTCCGGTTTTTGTCAGGAAAATTTCTGCCAGAAATCCTGATGTGTGCACATGGCCTAAAGGTAAAGATGGAATGCTGGCATACACAGGCTGTCGGGTAATCCCACCGTTGTCAACAGGTACAGATGACTTTAGTCTATTGTGTTTGGGGTCATTATACTGACAGGCAAATTTGTCTCTGGCATTATCAAATAGACCGATACTGATAGCAGATCTTGGGCCAATGTCAGTCACTTAATTGCCATTGTAATCTTTCAGTATTCCCATTACAGAAGGCCTGATGTGCTGACAGAGGGAGCCTGTTGCCCCTGTCAGACATCATGTGTCAGACATCCTGACAACTGCGTTTAAGGATTTGGATTGCTAATATTAGTGTCAGATCTGGTGCTGGCAGTAGCAGCTACAACCTGGCTATGTATTACAACCAAAACTTCAGCTGTAATCTTGTGAGAAAAGTTGGCAGTACACACAAGATCTTCCTGACAGGTATATCATAGCACCTGCTAATGAGTCATATATCTGTTAATGGGTTAAAGTGAAATAATATTACTACCTACTGACCGACATGTAAGGATGATAGTTGTAAATACAGCTCTGGCAAAAATTAAGAGACCACCACATCAAAACCCTGTCATGGGCAGCCCAATCTCCAGAACTAAACCCCATTGAAAACCTCTGGAATGTGATCAAGAGGAAGATGGATAGTCACAAACCATCAAACAAAAAAGAACAGCTTAAATTTTTGCACCAGGAGAAGTGTGAAAGACTGGTGGAAATCATGCCAAGACGCATGAAAGCTGTGATTAAAAATCATGGTTATTCCACAAAATATTGATTTCTGAACTCTTCCTGAGTTAAAACATTAGTACCGTATATACTTGAGTATAAGCCGACCTGAGTATAAGCCGAGACCCCTAATTTTGCCACAAAAAAACTGGGAAAACTTAATGACTCGAGTATAAGCCTAGGGTGGGAAATGTAGCAGCTACTGGTAAATTTAAAAAATAAAAATAGATACCAATAACAGTAAAATTAATTGAGACATCAGTAGGTTAAGTGTTTTTGAATATCCATATTAAATCAGGAGCTCCATAAGATGCTCCATACAAATTACACCCCAGATAATGCTCCATAAAGTTTATGATGGGCCCCATAAGATGCTGCATGCATAAATATGCCCCATATAATGCTGCACAAAGGTTGATTATGGCTCCATAAGATGCTCCATAGAATCATTTGCCCCATACAATGCTGCATAAAGGTTGATTATGGCCCCATAAGATGCTCCATAGAAACATTTGCCCCATATAATGCTGCACAAAGGTTGATTATGGCCCCATAAGATGCTCTATAGAAACATTTTCACCATATGCTGCTGCGATTTAAAAAAAAATGACATACTCTTTTCTTGTGCTGAGCAGGCGGGGACACCGGCACTTGTGATATTCACCTCTCCCCATTCCACCGCCGTGCGTCGCTCCGTCTTCCGGCTCTCTGCAGTGGGCATGCACTAAACACATCTTCGCGCCCTCTGACCTGAACGTCACAGCCAGAGGGCGCGGAAGATGGAGCGGCGCGCGGCGGTGGAGCGGGGACAGGTGAATATCGCAATCCTCACCCTCCCCATCATACCCTCCTGGCGCAGTCTGCACTTCCCTGTTTCTCTGATGCGATGGTCTCTCTGGTGCTGGCAGCTTATTCCTGTGTTCAGCGGTCACTGGTACCGCTCATAAAAGTAATGAATATGCGCTCCACTCCTATGAGAGTGGAGTCGCATCCATATTCATTACTTTAATGAGCGGTACCACATGACCGCTGAGCACAGGAAGAGCTGCAGGCATCAGAAACAATTTGACAAGCAGGGACCACGCCGGGAGCAGGTGAGTATGATGTGACAGAGAGACGGACCGGGGGAGATTGGAGACAGACCAGTTGGGGGTGACGGGAGACAGACTGGTGGGGGTGACTCGATTATAAGCCGAGAGGGGCACTTTCAGCCTAAAAAAATGGGCTTATACTCGAGTATATAAGGTATTGTTTCTAAATTATTATGAACTTGTTTTCTTTGCATTATTTGAAGTCTGAAAGCACTGGGTTTCTTTTATTTTGACCATTTTTCTTTGTCAGGAAAAAAAATACAAAATTTATTGCTTGAGAATTCGGAGACATGTTGTCAGAAGTTTATAGAATAAAAGAACAATTTACATTTTACTTAAAAATATACCTATAAAGAGAAAGATCAGACAAACTGAACATTTTGCAGTGGTCTCTTAATTTTTGCCAGAGCTGTATGAGTCCAGTGTCTCTGGTAGTTTGTCCATCCTTAAAGTCCACTGGAGAAAGATTTGCCAGAAAACGATAAGGGAAGGTCACTAAGCCAAGTGGCTCAAGTGCATGTCTTTTATAGAATTAGCTATTAGAAAATAAATAGGTCACATGCAGTGCTGTTTATGCTCATCCACATATGATAAATACGTGTGTTGCGTTATATGCATTATTTTGACTTTATTGTGATCTCCTGTAGTTTTGTTTATTAGTAACTACTGCACACTTTTGTCCAAATTGCTACAGGCAGATCTAATAACAAAAATGTATTGTCTTTTTAATTTTAGAATCTAATTTCTTACGCCAAGAACAACACCATTCACAGTCTATTGACCCAACATTTATGAAATTCTTTTTTTCCCATATGTTTCAGGCCAGATGGAACATAGTCATTATTTTAATACAGGTGGGACCACCTAATTATGATAGATTTATGTCCTGGCACTAACTGTTTTTGTTATTTTAGCTTTCTCTATGTGAGAACTTCATTTTCTATTGAAATTTGACAGCCGTGTATAGATTTACCTCCAACACTGAAAAGACATCACTTTCCATCCTACCTTTATTATAACAGTCTATGGAAAATGGCAACATGACATTTGCTCCTCATCTATTAACTAAACTTCCAGTTGAGGATCTGTTCTATCACCACAGCAGAAAATTCATGGTCAAAGGAAATAGTATGACCCTTTCATGGGATGAAACGTATGTATTGGTAAATAGCTGAATTCCCTGTTGTGAATTGTGTCTTTAATAAGCAGTGTGGTCTTTTAGAATAAAAGGTGGGTAAATGTGTGATATTAAGTAGGTAATTACATATTACAATTTAAAGCAATGTAAAATGACTACTCATAACATTCCCATGGTTCTGATCCTAAAATGGTATTAGCATATACTAGATACATATACAATGGTTCATATAGACCGAAACATTTAATCATTTACCACCCTGTGCGCAGCTATAATTAAAACATCACTAATATGATATGACCTAACTTAAATATTACAGCAGAACTGTTGGTTGAAATCTCGAATTTGTCAATTTTACAATACAGTTGTGTAATTGAGAGCACTGTTCCTCAAAACTATCCTATTGCTGCAATAGTTGAATTGGTTGTGTGTCTGCAATACACCATCTTTGTACAAGGGATAGAGACCACAATTGTTATATCACATAATGCCTCTTACCATATTTCACCATTAATCTAGCATAATCAGGAGTACAGTGGCTTACAGCATGGGGTTGTTTTTTGTTTGAGCTTTTTGTCAACTGTTAAGGTGCTGCCCATCTATTTAATTCAATAAACATACAGTAGAGGACTTGTTTTTGTGTATAGATTGATTGGCAGTTGTGATGTCATGATCCAGTCTGGAGTTTGTTTTCTGTTATTCCCTCTCTGGACTGGTCATGCGGGGGTTAACACCCTTTGCCTTGTTTTGGTGCTGGCTGGGCTTTTTCAGACCTCTGCAGTCTGCTGGCCTGCTCAGTGATAGATCATGCTTCCAGGCTAGAGCAGCTGACCCATATACCCTGGTGATCCTTCTGCCTCTGACTTCCCATATTTGTGTGAGACCCATTCCCTATCCCTGACATAGTGTTTGGTGGTTTTCCTTACAGTGTATGACTTGGCCTGATCTCTGAACCCCGCCTCTTGCTTTTCGTCCCTGATACCTCATTCCCCGACCGGCTTTGACTTCTAGCTTGTACACCTACTTCGTCTTACATCTCACATTTTGGATACCGTGCTCCCATTTGGCTCTGACTTCTAGCTTGTCTCAGACTTTGTGCATGCTGTGACCTTTGGGACCTCTGCTCCTGACAGTTTCTGACTCTGTGCAGCCTCTCTTCCCTCACCAGCACCCCCTAGTGGAGGTTTCGCTAAACTGCACTGCAGCCACATCACATGTGACTTTTAGTAAAAACATGATCTATAAAATCAGCATAAATAGATTTGCAGCTGTGACAACAGATTGAATGGCATTCCAAGCAGACATTAGATCGCTGACATCAGCATAGCCGATCACGTGGTGTAGAATAACTTTATTCATACTGACACAAATGCCTATGTGCATAAATTGATTGGCAGTTGTAACAGCCAGTTGAATGACATTTCAAATAAAAATGTTAATATGTTAATATATATACATTGGCAGTTGCAGCAGCTGATCAGCATCATGACCAGGTACATAATCGCTGTCATAAGCCTTTGTTCATTGAATTGATTGGCAATTGTGCCAACCTCATATATTAAATTTTAAACCAGTATGTTACCTCTGACATCAATGCATGTAATTACTGACAATTAGTGTTGAGCATTCCGATACCGAGATCCGATACTTTTGTGGTATCGGGAATCGGTATCGGGATCGATATTAATGTGTAAAATAAAGAATAAAAATAAAAAATATTGATATACTCACCCTCTGACGCGCCCTGGTTGTAACCTCCATTCATAAGAATGAGCGCTTGAAAGTCCTTAGATGACGTCGCGGCCTGTGATTGGTCGTGGAGCGGTCACGTGACCGCTCCGCGACCAATCACAGGCCGCGACATCATCTAAGGACTTTCAAGCGCTCATTCTTATGAACGGAGGCTGGCGGTTACAACCAGGGTGCGTCAGAGGGTGAGTATATCAATATTTTTTATTTTTATTCTTTATTTTACACATTAATATGGATCCCAGGGCCTGAATTGGAGTTTCCTCTCCTTCAGACCCTGGGAACCATCAGGATACCTTCTGATACTTGGTGTCCCATTGACTTGTATTGGTATTGGGTATCGGTATCGGCGATATCCGATACTTTTCGGGTATCGGCCGATACTATCCGATACCGATACTTACAAGTATCGGACGGTATCGCTCAACACTACTGACAATTTAATCCAGTTGGCTATCACAGCTATCAGTTCATTCATGCTGATGTCAGTAATCACATGTACTGGTGTCAGCAATTGCAGTAGTTGCTAGTTGATAAAAGTAAACAGAAGAAAGTTTTACGGTCAGTATATGTACCTATTGCTCTTCCCCCGATTAACCTCTTAATGACGACAGAGCCAATTTTGTACCTAATGACCAAGCCAATTTTTACAATTCTGACCACTGTCAATTTATGTGGTTATAAATCTGGAACGCTTTAACAGATCCCACTGATTCTGAGAATGTTTTTTCATGGCATATAGTACTTCATGTTAGTCATAACATTTCTTTAATATGACTTGCGTTTATTTATGAAAAAACGGAAATATGGTAAAAATTTTGAAAATTTTCCAATTTTCCAATTTTTAATATGCCCATAAATCAGAGAGTGTTGTCACACAAAGTACTTAATAAATAACATTTTCCATATGTCTACTTTACATCAGAGAAATTTTGGAAACAAAACTTTTTTTGTTAGGAAGTTTTAAGGGTTAAAAATTGATTTATCATTTTTCCAACAAAATTTGCAAAACCATTTTTTTAGGGACCACCTCACATTTGAAGTGAGTTTGGGAGGTCAATATAACAGAAGATAGCCAATAGTGACACCATTCTAAAAACTGTCCCATCAACGTGCACAAAACGACATTCAAGAAGTTTAACTCTTCAGGTGCTTCAAGAGAACTAAAGCAATGTGGAAGGAAAAATGAACATTTTCTTTTTTTCACAAAAAAATTACTTTTGAATCAATTCTTTTTATTTTCACAAGAGTATCAAAAGAAAATGGACAACAAAATCTGTTGTGCAATTTATGCTGAGTACGATGATACTCCATGTGGGGAAAAGCCACTGTTTGGGTGCATGGCAGGGCTCAGAAGGGAGGGAGCACTGTTTAACTTTTTGAAAGCAAAATTGGCAGGAATCAATGGTCGCGCCACATCGCGTTTGGAGACCCCTGATGTACCTAAACAGTGGAAACTGCCCAATTCTAACTCCAACCCTAACCCCAAAACACCCCAAACCCCAAAACCCTAACCACAAACTTAACCCCAACACACCCACAACCCTAATCCCAAAATTAACCCTAACCCCAACACACCCCTAACCCTAATCCCAACCCTAACCATAAACCTAACCACAAACCTAACCCTAGCACACCCTTAACCCTAATCCCAATCCTAACCCTAACTTTAGCCCAACTCACTTTAGTCCATCTCTAACCTTAATGGAAAAATGGAAATACATTTCTTTTTTTAATTTCATTATTTTTCCTTAAATAAGGAGGGATAAAAGTTTTTATTTACTACTTTTTACTTTTGCGCACTGTGGTAGGGTCTATCACAGTGATCAAAATGAACCAATAGGAAAATTTTCCTATTGTTGCCAGGTGTCAGCTGGCAGATCTCAGTGGGCGCACTGCTCACATGCCTGCCATTTTCTCCTGGAAGAAGACGCCGATAGCCTGGGGGACTTCACGGGGGCAAGCAGGGACTCCACAGGTACCGGAGGGATGATCAGGGCACTTGGGGACCCTGCTTATCTTTCCTCTGAGCAATCACATCAGAGGAGAGAGAAATGAAATGGAAAATCTGACTTTTTTTCTTTGTGGTCGCCGTTATACCATTAATAATAGCGATTGCAACACCGGGGTCGGTAAAAACCGACCTGAATCATGTTCTCTGGGGTCTCAGCTACCACCAGCAGCTGAGACCCAGGATAAATTCCGACTCTGGGGGGCCTATACGCTTTTTCCAAAGCGGCGCTGTAGTTTAAGTACCCTTACGAGGAAAAGGCTAACATATTAAACACCTTCTTCTCCACGGTATTCACGGTAGAAAATGAAATGCTAGGTGAAATCCCAAGAAACAATGAAAACCCTATATTAAGGGTCACCAATCTAACCCAAGAAGAGGTGCGAAACCGAATAAATAAGATTAAAATAGATAAATCTCCGGGTCCGGATGGCATACACCCACGAGTACTAAGAGAACTAAGTAATGTAATAGATAAACCATTATTTCTTATTTTTAGGGACTCTATAGCGACGGGGTCTGTTCCGCAGGACTGGCGCATAGCAAATGTGGTGCCAATATTCAAAAAGGGCTCTAAAAGTGAACCTGGAAATTATAGGCCAGTAAGTCTAACCTCTACTATTGGTAAAATATTTGAAGGGTTTCTGAAGGATGTTATTCTGGATTATCTCAATGAGAATAACTGTTTAACTCCATATCAGCATGGGTTTATGAGAAATCGCTCCTGTCAAACCAATCTAATCAGTTTTTATGAAGAGGTAAGCTATAGGCTGGACTACGGTGTGTCATTGGACGTGGTATATCTCGATTTTTCCTAAGCGTTTGATACCGTGCCGCACAAGAGGTTGGTACACAAAATGAGAATGCTTGGTCTGGGGGAAAATGTGTGTAAATGGGTTAGTAACTGGCTTAGTGATAGAAAGCAGAGGGTGGTTATAAATGGTATAGTCTCTAACTGGGTCGCTGTGATCAGTGGGGTACCGCAGGGGTCGGTATTGGGACCTGTTCTCTTCAACATATTCATTAATGATCTGGTAGAAGGTTTACACAGTAAAATATTGATATTTGCAGATGATACAAAACTATGTAAAGCAGCTAATACAAGAGAAGATAGTATTCTGCTACAGATGGATCTGGATAAGTTGGAAACTTGGGCTGAAAGGTGGCAGATGAGGTTTAACAATGATAAATGTAAGGTTATACACATGGGAAGAAGGAATCAATATCACCATTACACACTGAACGGAAACCACTGGGTAAATCTGACAGGGAGAAGGACTTGGGGATCCTAGTTAATGATAAACTTACCTGGAGCAGCCAGTGCCAGGCAGCAGCTGCCAAGGCAAACAGGATCATGGGGTGCATTAAAAGAGGTGTGGATACACATGATGAGAGCATTATACTGCCTCTGTACAAAACCCTAGTTAGACCGCTCATGGAGTACTGTGTCCAGTTTTGGTCACCGGTGCTCAGGAAGGATATAATGGAACTAGAGAGAGTACAAAGGAGGGCAACAAAATTAATAAAGGGGATGGGAGAACTACAATACCCAGATAGATTAGCGAAATTAGGATTATTTAGTCTAGAAAAAAGATGACTGAGGGGCGATCTAATAACCATGTATAAGTATATAAGGGGACAATACAAATATCTCTCCGGGGATCTGTTTATACCAAGGAAGGTGACAGGCACAAGGGGGCATTCTTTGCGTCTGGAGGAGAGATGGTTTTTCCACCAACATAGAAGAGGATTCTTTACTGTTGGGGCAGTGAGAATCTGGAATTGCTTGCCTGAGGAGGTGGTGATGGTGAACTCAGTCGAGGGGTTCAAGAGAGGCCTGGATGTCTTCCTGGAGCAGAACAATATTGTATCGTACAATTATTAGGTTCTGTAGAAGGACGTAGATCTGGGGATTTATTATGATGGAATATAGGCTGAACTGGATGGACAAATGTCTTTTTTCGGCCTTACTAACTATGTTACTATGTTACTATGTTACTATGTTACTTAGCTGCCACAGTTAAAAGGCATATCAGTGGTCATTAAAGGGTACAGCATACAGTACAGACCAAAAGTTTGGACACACCTTCTCATTTAAAGATTTTTCTGTATTTTCATGACTATGAAAATTGTAAATTCACATTGCAGGCATCAAAACTATGAATTAACACATGTGGAATTATATACTTAACAAAAAACTGTGAAACAACTGAAAATAGTGTTATATTCTAGGTTCTTTAAAGTAGCCACCTTTTGCTTTGATGACTGCTTTGCACACTCTTGGCATTCTCTTGATAAGCTTCAAGAGGTAGTCACCAGAAATGGTCTTCCAACAATCCTGAAGGAGTTCCCAGAGATTAGCACTTGTTGGCCCTTTTGCATTCACTCTGCGGTCCAGCTCACCCCAAACCATCTCGATTGGGTTCAGGTCTGGTGACTGTGGAGGCCAGGTCATCTGGCGTAACACCCCATCACTCTCCTTCTTGGTCAAATAGCCCTTACACGGCCTGGAGGTGTGTTGGGGTCATTTTCCTGTTGAAAAATAAATTATGGTCCAACTAAATGCAAACCGGATGGAATAGCATGCCACTGCAAGATGCTGTGGTAGCCATGCTGGTTCAGTATGCCTTCAATTTTGAATAAATCCCCAACAGTATCACCAGCAAAGCACCCCCACACCATCACACCTCCTCCTCCATGCTTCATGGTGGGACCCAGGCATAATAATAATAATAATTTTATTTATATAGCGCCAACATATTCCGCAGCGCTTTACAACTTATAGAGGGGACTTATACAGACAATAGACATTACAGCATAACAGAAATCACAGTTCAAAACAGATACCAGTAGGAATGAGGGCCCTGCTCGCAAGCTTACAATCTATGAGGAAAAGGGGAGACACGAGAGGTGGATGGTAACAATTGCTTTAGTTATTTGGACCAGCCATAGTGTAAGGCTCGGGTGTTCATGTAAAGCTGCATGAACCAGTTAACTACCTAAGTATGTAACAGTACAGACACAGAGGCTATTAACTGCATAAAGTGTATGAGAACATGATGGAGGAACGTGATTATGTTGTTGTTTTTTTATTAATAGGCCACACAGGGATAATTAGGTTAATGCGTTGAGGCGGTAGGCCAATCTGAACAAATGAGTTTTTAGGGCACGCTTAAAACTGTGGGGATTGGGGATTAATTGTATTAACCTAGGTAGTGCATTCCAAAGAATCGGCGCCGCACGTGTAAAGTCTTGGAGACGGGAGTGGGAGGTTCTGATTATTGAGGATGCTAACCTGAGGTCATTAGCAGAGCGGAGGGCACGGGTAGGTTGGTAGACTGAGACCAGAGAGGAGATGTAGGGTGGTGCTGAGCCATGGAGTGCTTTGTGGATGAGGGTAGTAGTTTTGTACTGGATTCTGGATTGGATGGGTAGCCAGTGTAATGACTGGCACAAGGTAGAGGCATCGGTGTAACGGTTGGCGAGGAATATGATCCTGGCAGCAGCATTCAGGACAGATTGGAGCGGGGAGAGTCTGGTAAAAGGTAGGCCAATTAGTAGAGAGTTACAATAGTCCAGACGAGAATGAATAAGTGAGACAGTAAGAGTTTTTGCAGAGTCGAAAGTAAGAAAAGGGCGAATTCTGGAAATGTTTTTGAGATGCAGATAAGAAGAGCGAGCCAGTGATCGGATGTGGGGGGTGAATGAAAGCTCGGAATCAAGGATGACTCCAAGGCAGCGGGCATGTTGCTTTGGAGTAATGGTGGAACCGCACACAGAGATGGCAATGTCGGGCAAAGGTAGGTTTGTAGAGGGAGAGAACACGAGGAGTTCAGTTTTTGACAGGTTCAGTTTCAGATAGAGGGAGGACATGATGTTAGAGACAGCGGTAAGACAATCACTGGTGTTTTCTAAAAAGGTCGGCGTGATAACAGGAGAAGAGGTATATAATTGGGTGTCGTCAGCATAGAGATGGTACTGGAAACCAAATCTACTGATTGTTTGTCCAATAGGGGCAGTATACAAAGAGAAGAGGAGGGGGCCTAGGACTGATCCTTGAGGAACCCCAACAGTAAGGGGAAGGTGAGAGGAGGAGGAACCAGCAAAACAAACAGTGAAGGATCGGCCAGAGAGATAGGAGGAGAACCAAGAGAGAACGGTGTCCTTGAGGCCGATGGAGCGGAGCATAGTGAGAAGGAGCTGATGATCCACAGTGTCGAATGCTGCGGAGAGATCCAAGAGAATGAGCATGGAATAGTGACCATTAGATTTAGCTGTTAGTAGGTCATTAGAGACTTTAGTGAGGGCAGTTTCAGTAGAGTGTAAAGAGCGGAAACCAGATTGAAGAGGGTCGAGAAGAGAATTATCTGAGAGATAGCAGGTAAGACGGGAGTGGACCAGGCGTTCCAGGAGTTTAGAGATGAAGGGAAGATTAGAGACAGGTCTATAATTAGCGGCACAATTTTGATCGAGGGAGGGCTTTTTAAGTAGTGGATGTATGATGGCATGCTTAAATGAGGAGGGAAAAATACCGGAAGTGAGGGAAAGGTTGAATATTTTTGTTAGGTGAGAGGTGACAGCCGGGGAAAGGGACTGGAGGAGATGCGACGGAATGGGGTCGCTGGTGCAAGTGGTCGGGCGAGAAGATGCAAGGAGCCTGCTTACTTCTTCTTCTGTAACTGGTTCAAAGTCAGAGAGTGAACTAGATGCAGTGGGGGAGGGAGGACAGTGCTTGGTATGAAGAGATTGGGAAATGATTTCCTGTCGAATGTGGTCAATTTTTTCTTTGAAGTAATTGGCCAGATCGTCAGCGCGGAGATCTGTGGTTGGGGCCTGCTCTCTTGGGTTGAGTAGGGACCGGAAAGTGTCAAAGAGACGTTTAGGGTTATTGGACAGCGAGGTGATGAGGGTGTTGAAATAGGTTTGTTTGGAGAGGTGAAGGGCAGAGTTGTATGTTTTTAACATGAACTTATAATGGATGAAATCTTCGGGCAGATTAGATTTTCTCCACAGACGTTCGGCGCACCTGGAACACCGCTGCAGGAAACGTGTTTGCAGCGTGTGCCACGGTTGTTGCCGTCTGTGCCGAGTTGTTCTATGTATAGGAGGTGCAGCTTCTTCCAGGGCACTTTGCAGGGTTTCATTGTAATGCTTCAGAGCAGAATCAGGACAAGAGATGGAGGAGATTGGGGCCAATGAAGACTGCAAGTTCTTCATAAGTTTCTGGGTGTTAATGGCCTGTATGTTTCTATAAGTGTGGAAAGTGGGGGTGACCTGAGCGGGATGGCAGTTCTTGATAGAGAATGAAAGAAGGTTGTGGTCAGAGAGCGGGAGAGGGGAGTTTGTGAAATCATCCAGTGAGCAAAGCCGGGAGAAGACCAAATCAAGGGAGTTTCCATGTAGAGTCCATGTAGAGTCCATCCGTTCACCTTTTCTGCTTCGCATAAAGACACGGTGGTTGGAACCAAAGATCTCAAATTTGGACTCATCAGACCAAAGCACAGATTTCCACTGGTCTAATGTCCATTCCTTGTGTTCATTAGCCAAAACAAGTCCCAAACAACTGATGGTCCCAACCCCATTTATAAGGCAAGAAATCCCACTTATTAAACCTGACAGGGCACACCTGTGAAGTGAAAACCATTTCCGGTGACTACCTCTTGAAGGTCATCAAGAGAATGCCAAGAGTGTGCAAAGCAGTCATCAAAGCAAAAGGTGGCTACATTGAAGAACCTAGAATATAACACATTTTTAGTTGTTTCACACTTTTTTGTTAAGTATATAATTCCACATGTGTTCATTCATAGTTTTGATGCCTTCAGTGTGAATTTACAATTTTCATAGTCATGAAAATACAGAAAAATCTTTAAATGAGAAGGTGTGTCCACGGGTTCGCCCATAACTATTAGTCACTCTTACCTAAGTAACCTGCCTTCCTGATCTGATATCTCATGCAGGTGGTGTCATTTCTTGGGGTCCTAGTGACATTTCAAGAGCAGGACTATAAGTGCATGAGATACCCCAGGGAATGAGGATGCCTGTATAAAGGTACCTTCACACTAAGCGACGCTGCAGCGATATCGACAACGATGCCGATCGCTGCAGCGTCGCTGTTTGGTCGCTGGAGAGCTGTCACACAGACAGCTCTCCAGCGACCACCAATGCCGAAGTCCCCGGGTAACCAGGGTAAACATCAGGTTGCTAAGCGCAGGGCCGCGCTTAGTAATCCGATGTTTACCCTGGTTACCAGTGTAAATGTAAAAAAACAAACACTACATACTTACATTCGCGTCCCCCGGCGTCCACTTCCCTGCACTGTGTGAGCGCCGGCCCTAACAGCAGAGCGGTGACGTCACCGCTGTGCTTTGCTTTCCGGCCGGCACTGACACACTCAGTGCAGGAAGCTCTGAGCAGCAGCGTGGATGCCGGGGGACGTGACAGACATCAGAAGGTGAGTATGTACTGTTTTTTTTTTTACTTTTACAATGGTAACCAGGGTAAATATCGGGTTACTAAGCGCGGCCCTGCGCTTAGTAACCCGATATTTACCCTGGTTACCATTGTAAAACATCGCTGGCATCGTTGCTTTTGCTGTCAAACACGACGATACACGCCGATCTGACGACCAAATAAAGTTCTGAACTTTCAGCAATGACCAGCGATATCACAGCAGGATCCAGATCACTGCTGCGTGTCAAACACAACAATATCGCTATCCAGGACGCTGCAACATCATGGATCACTATCGTTATCGCTGCAAAGTCGTTTAGTGTGAAGGTACCTTAAGGTTTTGAATGGGAGATGCAAGTCAATCAGACAAGAGAGACCTGACAGTCAGTGACCATATGCCACCCGTGTGTGAAGAGAGACTGTATAAGAATTTATGTGATGTTATCACTTTGCAGCCTTATCCTAAAGCTAAGCAGTAAAGGGGATGTTGTGAGGCAAACATAATTTCTCAATAACCTCGCTCGTCTCTTCAGTTGATAAGAACAGACCCACCCATATTATCTAGATTGCTCCTGCATATAAAGAAATTTATTCATATAATAGCTACGTATCAAAGAGTTGGTGTAAAGGCCCCGTCTCACATAGCGATTTACCAACGATCACGACCAGCGATACGACCTGGCCGTGATCGTTGGTAAGTCGCTGTGTGGTCGCTGGGGAGCTGTCACACAGACCGCTCTCCCCAGCGACCAACGATCAGGGGAACGACTTCGGCATCGTTGAAACTGTCTTCAACGATGCCGAAGTCCCCCTGCAGCACCCAGGTAACCAGGGTAAACATCGGGTTACTAAACGCAGGGCCACGCTTAGTAAACCGATGTTTACCCTGGTTACCAAAAAAAACAAACAGTACATACTCGCCTTTCGGTGTCCAGGTCCCTTGCCGTCTGCTTCCTGCTCTGACTGAGCCGCCGTACACTGAGAGCAGAGCGCAGCGGTGACGTCACTGCTGCGCTCTGCTCTCGCTGTACGGCCGCACTCAGTCAGAGCAGGAAGCAGACGGCGAGGGACCTGGACACCGAAAGGCGAGTATGTACTGTTTGTTTTTTTTGGTAACCAGGGTAAACATCGGGTTACTAAGCGCGGCCCTGCGCTTAGTAACCCGATGTTTACCCTGGTTACCAGTGAAGACATCGCTGGATCGGTGTCACACACACCGATTCAGCGATGTCAGCGGGACCTCAACGACCAAAAAAAGGTCCAGGCCATTCCGACACGACCAGCGATCTCACAGCAGGGGCCTGATCGCTGGTACGTGTCACACATAGCGAGATCGCTACTGAGGTCGCTGTTGCGTCACAAAACTTGTGACTCAGCAGCGATCTCGCTAGCGATCTCGCTATGTGAGACGGGGCCTTAAGTGCAAAGCTTCAATAAATAAATAATCATTTACTAAAGGTGTCTCTTTGTTCAAGTAATAATAGGTTCTTTGTCAAACTCAACCTTGCACTTAACTAAGAAAGAACCCAAACAAGTTCATATAAATAGGCCTAAAGGAATGAGCTTTCCACATCTGAAAGATTAATTTATTCAGGCTGAACTTTGATGCAACTGGTTGAAAGATTTGAAGTTTAATCCTCTATTAACCGACATTTAAGCTAATTTCAATTAAATTGGGTTTATTTTTTTGAGGTATTTAAAATCGACATTTTAAATCAAACAGATGAAAACATGGATTTACAGAATAAGCCATTCATTGTAAACTAGGTAGATGTAAGTGTTATGAAATTGTTGTATTATATTTTCGCATAAGACTGAAACCTATTAATTACTGTATTTGTTCTTGTTTATTTTACTGACTGTGACATAGCCAAACTTATTGTCATGGCGGCAACTCGTGGGCCTCCTCAGCACCACCCTACTCACTGTGGTCACTATGTGGCGTATATTTGACTCACATCAGTTTGTTTGCTGGGGCTGTTTCACACAGCACTTCCTCCATACAGCTGCCACATAATGGTGTTTCCATCGAGCCATCAGGGAGGAATGTCCAGTCTCTGCAGGAATTGAACATTGCTGTGTCCTGCAGAGATTTGTCTCCCTGGCCTATCCCATGCAAGCAGGATCAATAAAATTCAGCTCCTCCCTCACCCCTTGCTCAAACATTTTGTTCCTACCCTTTTTTATCGTGCACGCCCATCTTTGTATTCCACATTCCTGTTAAGATCTGCCTTTTTTTCCTGTCCTGCTTGACCTCGAAATTTCGATATCAGCTACATCTTTTGACCCTTTGCTGCCTGCCCTGACCTCGGACCATCTGACCACATTTTGTTTTTTCCCCTCTGTACCGCATATCCGAGCCTCTGACCCTCCTGTCAGCTGGTCAGGAGTGGTACCTGATGACTACCTGCGGCCAAGCCTAACCTCATCACCAGAGGCTGTAGTAAACACCAGGTAGTTGCTTAGTCATGCTGCTCCAGGATAAGCCGAGCCTGTAGCATAGTGGGTCCACGCTCATCAGCATTACAGTACGTTCGAGCCATGGACTCTGCTGACATGTCTGGACCTAGTGACCACATGACCCTAGTACAAGTGTTATTCGAGGAGATTCTCTCTCAGAGCCAGTTAATTCAGGTGATCTGTGTCATGGCAACCCAACTACAGGATCTGTCCACCATTATGTCTGCTTCTAAATTATCCAACCAGCCCTCTTCTGGACCCTCAACCTCTATAAGGGATCCTCCTGTTGCTCTAGTGTTTTGTAGAATGGCTAAGCTCAAACTTCCACTTTGATAGAGACCTTTATTAACCAGTGCAAGATCTATTTTAGACTCCACGCTCAACTCTTTCCATCTGTCCAGATAACATTCATCGTCTCTTTGTTGTATGGTGAAGCCCTTGCCTGGGAAAATCATATTTGGGAGCATGGTGGTCTGGAGGCACGTGACCTTGAGAGATTCCTGGAGATATACCATGCGATTTTTGAGTTTCCCAGTTGTACTTCCTCTGCTGATTTGTCTCTTGAATCAAAGGCAGACTATGGACTCTGAAGCCCAGTATGCCTTGTGCTTCCGAACGTCGACAGCAGAGCTGACTTGGAATGAAGAAACTTTGGTGACAACCTTCTGGCGGGATCTCGCTGATTAATTTAAGGATTAACTGACTGGCAGAGACTTACCCTCCTTACTGGATGCCATGATACACCTGGCCACAAGGATTGGTCTCCGGCTCTCCGCCTTCATGAATGAGCTCTAGAGCAAGCTTCAGCATCTCTTCTTGCAAGATTACCTCCCAGGCTGGCTAAGAACTCCAGATTCCTTAGCCACCATTTCATTATTTAAACCTACATGACTTCATTTTTCCCATTGACATCACTTGCTTCTGTGATGGTTACTTTGCCTCAGTTCTCAACTCATTAACTGCCAACTCATACCAAAGTCGTATAGCTAATATAGAGTTCAAGGTCTTAAGGGGTCTTATCTACTTTTTTATTAATGGCTTACCTTAAGGGCAGTTCCACACCACCGTATATTCTGTCCTAGTGCAATCCAACAAAATATCGGATCACATTCAGACCAATTTTATCCTATGGTGTCATGCACATGTCCGATTTTTTCCTCTGACTAAGTCGGTCCAAGGAAAAAATTGCAGCATGTCTGAGTTTGATCCAATATTCAGATCGCAGTAGGCCCTGCAAGTCAATGAATGCATGGAAATCATTGGATGTCAATCGGATGACATCTGAGTGCAGTCTGTTCATCACTCACTGACACAATGGAGACAATGAAGACATTTTTCTTTTCCATCTTCTCCGTTCTTTTCCATCTTCTTATTTAGAAAATTGGATTGCACTATGCTGACACTGATCACACTGAGATCAGTGTTGGATCCAGGTGTCATTTGCATTATCTGTTATGACCCCAATGGCAGAGGGTCTCAAAAGTACATACCAAGTCTGCAAACACAAAAAACTAGCTCATAGGGCAGTGGTAACTGGGCTGACCATATATCTAATCCTAGCACCACAAATAGCAGCAGCCGGGGAACGTGCCTACGTTGGTTCTAGACGTCTCGCGCCAGCCGGAGAACTAACTAACCCTAGAAGGGAAAAGATAGACCTTTCTTGCCTCCAGAGAAAAGACCCCAAAAGTTGGATACAAGCCCCCAACAAATAATAACGTTGAGGTAAGGAGAAAAGACAAACGTAAGAATGAACTAGATATTTAGCAAAGAGAGGCCCACTGACTAATAGCAGAATATAGTAAGATGACTTATATGGTCAGCAAAAACCCTATCAAAATTTCCACGCTGGATATTCAAGAACCCCCGAACCGTCTAACGGCCCGGGGGGAGAACACCAGCCCCCTAGAGCTTCCAGCAAAAACAGGAATCACATTTAGTACAAGCTGGACAAAAAATAAGAGCAAAGCAAATAACCAAAAAACAAGGAAGCAGGACTTAGCTTAATTTTGCAAGATCCAAGACCAGCAGACAGGAGCAAACAGAAAGGAACTGATTACAACAATGCCAGGCACTGGACTGAGAAACCAGGAAGTTTATATAGCAACACCCCTGGACTAACGACCCAGGTGGGTGCCAAACTGAGGAAAGACAATCCCAGAGTCATATCACTAGTGACCACAAGAGGGAGCCAAAAAAGTCTAATTCACAACAATTATCGTCCCGATTCTCTCAGATGAGAGCATGTATGGCTGTCTGCACCGTACCACAGCTAATCGGCAGGGTTACTGGGTATCGCATGAGCACTGATCTGATATTAATGACCTATCCTTGGAATAGGCCATCAATGAAAAGTAGTGTATGACCTTTTTAAATCAAATGATGAGAAAAGGGTGTCCTATCAGTGAACTGCACAATCTATTTTAGTGCCGAAAAAGTTACAACATAGGTTTAGAACTTTCTCAAAGTATCTTCTTATAGTTCCTCTACCCACTGTAATCATGCAATATTTTTGCATCTATGGGCAATTTCCTTACTATTTTTCATTATATATATTGAATATATCAGATTTTTGCTTGGCTAAAGCACAATCATTTAATTGGAAAAGACCAGGTGAGATTAGTTGTTGTTCTCCCACGGTTGACAACACTAAATGTTGTGTCATTTCATGTTTTTGTATAAGCTGATGTGATCGACACTGACAGATTATAGTGATCAAGAGTTTTCAGGCAAATCTGCAAATGGATGACTAACTCATACCCTCAATTACAGATAGACTGACAGATCTTCCCCTGGAATGGCAGGTCTCATTATAAAAATTCTTACTATATAAAATATTTTGTCACTTTTGAACTTGGGATTCGTTCCTACATGAAATGTATTTTCTTGTTTTTAGAGGTAGACTTTTTATTACCTTTTGCCCCGTCATGTTGAAAGCGGCATTAGTGTCATGACAGAAATGTTTTGACTATCCCATTAAATCACAGATTTATGTTGCAATCCAAGGACTCTTTAGTTTAATCTTGTTTTACAAATATATGTTGTTGTAATATAGAATAAGCAATCTTGAAAATGGACTTCTTAAATGTAGGCTGGGTGCCTTTACGATATATTACAACGGGAAGCTTTGTAAGGGTGTTCCCCACTTCACTTCTTCCTCGCTTCACTATTGACATCTTCAACGTTTATTCACAGCTGTGTAAAAGATATGTGGCCAGAAATTGGCTTCTTGCCTTCTATTCAGGTACTTTAGAGAAAACGATGCAATCTAGCTTAAACCCAAATCTTTGTTGGTCAATGTGAATGTTTTATTAAAGCTAGTTTTTAAATGTAATATCTTGAGATTGTTACACACACACACACACACACACACACACACAATTATATCACAATGAAGATCAGTATTCCACAGTCCTTATAACATGTACCAACTGTATACTGCATAATTGTTCTTACGCTTCAGGCTGAATATATAGATGAATTTAATAATATACAATTATGGGAAGAATTTAAGATGACGACCGGTTCATATCCCTTCAGGGCAATTGACACTATATATTTTTTTTTAAAAGTACACTATGATTAAAAAAAATTAAAAAATAAAAATAAAACATTGCCAGTACTATGTTCTCTTGATGATAACATAGTTCCTCTTTTGTCAGCACAAAATGAGTGTTTAGACCAAATACAGGCTGGTTGTGTACCGTTGGTGTGGCTAAACAATTAAGTGCACCTTCACATCTACTTCAGTATGTTTTTGGAGTGTGGGAAGAAACCTATGGAAATACAAAGTGAATATACAACATTTTTTTTCAATGTTGTCCTTGGTGGGATTTGATCCCAGGAGCCACCATGACAAAGTAACTGTGCTAATCACTGAGACACCATGCTGTCCAAACTAAAGATAAACAATTGAATAAATGGAACCAGAGTTATAACTTAAAGTTCCTATGCCTCTCCTATATGATATTATTATGAAAAGGTAAGCTGTATCAAAATTAAGAACAAAAAAGTAATAAGGTAAGAATAATAAACAAAAATGTTCATTTACTGAACAAAGAGTCCACTTTAATAAATGGTTAATTGAAACCTCTGTTACTTTATTAAAGGGAATCTGTCACCCCAAAAATCGTATGAGATAAGGCCACCGGCATCAGGGGCTTATCTACAGCATTCTGTAATGCTGTAGATAAGCCCCTGATGTAACCTGAAAGGTAAGAAAAACAGGTTATATTATACTCACCCAGGGGCGGTCCTGCTGCGGTCCGGTCCGATGGGCATCGCGGTCTGGGTCCGGCACCTCCTATCTTAATACGATCACATCCTCTTCTTATCTTCCTGCTGCGGCAACGGCGCAGGCATACTTCGTCTGCCCTGTTGAGGGCAGAGCAAAGTACTGCAGTGCACAGGCACCGGGAAAGGTCAGAGAGGCCCGGCGCCTCTAAAGGATAAAGGATAACCCTATACAGGGAGCAAACTGTCATTTAAGTCCCGCACATCTATAGCAATATACTGGAAAGGAAGAAAAATTAAACATCTCTCAGGTATCTTTGAAAAGTTTATTAGGATGTTTCCAGAGATCTTTCAACCAGTGTTATCTACAGTAGCAATGCTACCCTTTCCATCCTTATTAGATGTAGACATGCTATCCTGAATAAACCAAGCAGACATAATTATGGGAAGGACTTTAAGAAGCTTTTCTCAGCAGCCTGATTAGATGTCCATGTAATACATATAGTGATTGTTATCTTGTACACACATGTTTTACTATTACTAGCAATGAAGATCTGAAGGTTCCCATTATATAAAGGTGCAATTATGACATGTATAGAAGTCTGCAATGCACATAAGACTAACTATCATCAGCAGATAGCAATGAGTGTCCAAGAAATGAGCTCCGATCTTATTCTTTACAATATTATAGATGGCTTTCAGTCGAAAGAGCCTTTAGCTAATTGTGCTGCCAGCAGCCATCTTGACAATATCTCCCATACACAGGAGCATTCTCTCTTGGCCGAGCACTCCTGTGTCCTCTGTCAGAAAACCTCCAGTAGAGATGTCTGTTGGCGGTATTCTGAAAGAGAATCTCCAGCTGAAAAAAGTGATAAGCAGTAGGAAATCGGAAATGTTGGACTGACATCTTCCCCAACGACCAGTAGTCCAGCATCTCCAAACACATTAGTCTAGTGTCCCACCACTGTATTTTCTCTCTTCCAAGAAAATTGGGCCGATTATGCTAATCAAACTCTGATCACCTGATCATTGTTTGTTCAGAGTTTGATCACCCAATTTTTTGGGATGTCAAGAAGATGGCAGTGAAAAATGCCTTCATCTTCTCCATTTTGTCAGTCCATAAAAATGTTTTCCGCACACTCACTGATTTGCATGGCTGAGTGCCATCCGAATTTCAGATGCAATTTTTTTTTATTCGAAGAAAAAAATTGGACATGTGCACTCCCCCAGAATAACATTGGTCCAAGTGTGATCCGATGTTTTGTCGGATCACACTTGGACAAAAAGTACGATCATGTTCACGAGTCCGTAGAGTGTTGGCCGAACCCATCTATATTAACAGGTTTGGCCGACATTAGTGTACTGTGTATGATGAAATTACCTCTATCTGCTATCAGCCAGAATCATTCGCAATGCAGGGCTCTTGTTTTTGCAATGCATCATAAAAGACCAAAAGTAAAAGCAAATAAAGATCCATCAAAATTAAATTATTACATTTTATTGTAAAAATTATCAGGTAGCTCTCTGCTGATCTGCTCTTAGAGCACAAATAGAGAATATATACAAAAAAAGCATGTATTTGGAATAATAGAAATCTAAAGACATTAGATCTTTTCCAAAACTAAATCATTTTGAAGGGAATATCTTATCAATATCATTGGTTGCCTAATAATAGTAGAATAGGGTAACCTCTGCATCATTTCCTGTGACATTTCACATGTCTTACACACCTGCTGACCTTGGTAGTGTCCAACCATCTAATGTGTATTGAGGTCTTCAGACTTTGCCCATTTGAATTATAACACTTTATCCAATTGTTCCCTTTGTCCTCTCTATGTATTGCCATGGAAGTGTCGAATATAACCAAGCAAGAGCACTCTATTTGGTGTTTTTAGTCACATCCTGTTTATATACCATAGCTGTCTGTGCAGAGACCGCTGTAAGGAACCATATTAAACAATTAAGATAGTTTTTTGTACAGAGTTTAACTTAGAGTTACACCATATTGTTATTTTCTATTAACTGTATAGCATATAAAGGGACTCTATCAGCAGGATTTCAACCCACAAACTATTTTAATGCACATGCAGCTCTTTCAAAGACAAGACCAACAATACCTTTATATAGAAAGTCCATTCCTCTATTAAAGAAAGACTATAAATAGTTTGGGGTGTGAAATCATGTTGATACATTCCCTTTAGAGAAAGACAATTTCATATTACATTGTATATGGTCCTATATAATGAAGACTGAAAAAAAAATAAAGCTCTAAAATATGTGATCTCCATAGAGGTTTGGTTAAAGGACACAGCTGTGACATCGATACACACACCTGTCACAAGTTACATGCTTCTGAAATAAGAGGATTATATTAGTGTATGTTAGTGTGTGGTGCTTATGTGACAAAGTGTGTCGTTTTACATTTTATGGTGTGAACAAATGGTACGTGTAGATAGAATCCTTTACTCGCCACTGTCTACCATGCGTTGGCTTCTTTCCATAGTAATGAAATTAGAAAAACATGCGGAGGTCCAGCTGTTTAATGTAATCGAGAAATAGCTCTGTTGTATTTTGCTATATATAATGATTTATGTGGTTCCATTTATGATTTGCTTACATCTTATCAGTTGCTTATGCGGTGCAATACATTCTGCAATAGACATCTCTTTCATTGTTTAGAGTTAGTGATAATTTTACCAACCATACTTTTAAAAAATGATATAAAAGAAGTGTCTAACACCTACTAGAATTTTAGAGCAACACAAAAATTTGTTTAACTGCTTTGATTTAAAGGCGGTGTATCCTTCTCAAAGCCCAAATTAAAGTATTATAATCTATACTCTTTATGGTGGACCTAGTCCCTATATAAATCACACCTGCAATATTGATTTCAGTGTTTTGGTGGCTGAGAAACCACCGATACACCTGGAAGCATCAGACATTGATAGGCTACAAGGATGAAACTACATCCACACTATATGTGTGCCGCTAGGCTCTTGAATGGTCAAAGCGCACAAGGAGAACTCTGGACTAAGTTCAGACATTACTTGTTTTTGGCTAGCACTGTCAATCAAGAAGTGACAAGGGGAAGTGCTCATTCAGGAGGAAAATGAATTTGAGTCCTTGGCCACACCATTTGTATATGAAAAAACATTTTTCTCAGCCACTAAAACATTGAAATCTATACAGAAGGTATGATTTTTTCTTTATTTGGGTGAAGTCCCCTATAAAATTTTTGTATAAATAGTTTAATTTTCATTTTAGGGTTGACATTTTTTGACCCATCGGACCGATCTGAGTTGTCCACTTACAAAATTAATATTTTGTTAGAATCATCTGTTATGATCACACTATGAAAACCTTTCTTATTGCCTAAAAAGTCTTTAAAATACCTTATTGATACATTTTACACACTACAAACTTCATTTGAAGACAAAATTTTACATTTAAAGCCCCCCACCTTAAAGTACTGTCAGCCAGATGAAGGTTTGGCTGCTCATTCTTTTGGCAGCCATGGCCATATACAGGAGCACTTGCTCTGCTGATTACACTTATTCTCTCTGATTTATCTGATGGCAGCTTATCTCAGGAAGAACAAAAGGATCAGGAGTCCAAAATGGAACATAATGGATTATTTAACTCCCCGACAGTCATCTGTCCCAGGCCCACATACACATTAGGCTGGTTTCACACTTGCGTTTTTTGCCGCTGCGTTTTAGCGCTAAAAAACGCATGCATTTTTTTCTATACTTAACATTAAAAACGCATGCGTTTTTTAGCATGCGTTTTGATGCGTTTTCGGCAACGCATGCGTTTTTTGACGCATGCGTTCAGTTGCAGAAATGCAACCTGTAGTAATTTCTAGCAGCGTTTTTTTGCCGCAAAAAAACGCATGCGTTTATCCGCGGCAAAACAATGTATTGCTGTCTATGTAAACGCATGCGTTTTTAAGTACATGCGTTTGCATGCATTTTAAACGCATGCGTTTCTATAGAAAAACACAAGAAAACACAAAAAAAACAAGAAAACCCTAACCCTAACCCTAACCCTTGGGTTACTAGGGATCCTAACCCTAACCCTAACCCTAAGGTTAGGATCCCTAGTAACCCTAGGGATCCTAACCCTAACCCTAACCCTAGGGATCCTAACCCTAACCCTAACCCTTAGGGTTAGGGTTAGGATCCTAACCCTTAGGGTTAGGGTTAGGGTTAGGATCCCTAGGGTAATGGTTAGGGTTAGGGTTAGGATCCCTAGTAACCATAGGAATCCTAACCCTAGGGATCCTAACCCTAACCCTTAGGGTTAGGGTTAGGATCCTAACCCTTAGGGTTAGGGTTAGGATGCCTAGGGTTATGATTAGGGTTAGGGTTAGGATCCCAAGGGTTATGGTTAGGGTTAGGGTTATGGTTAGGGTTAGGGTTAGGGGTAGGGTTAGGGGTAGGGTTAGGGGTAGGGTTTGGATCCCTAGGGTTAGGGTTAGGGGTAGGGTTAGGGTTAGGGTTTGGATCCCTTTATCACCTTGATGGTGGGGGGTGGCTTATCAGTGACCTGGTGACCAGGACATTCTTCTAATAAAAAGCTACCCCTAACCCTAACCCTAGGGATCCTAACCCTAACCTCAGCTAATTCTATTAATAGTGGGTTTTCTAGTTGATTTTGATGATTGGCAGCTGTCACACACTTCTCAGCATGCGTTTCAAAAATGCAAACGCAGGAAAAAACGCATGTAAACGCGTCAAAACGCCGCATTTTTTCTGCATGCAAAAACGCATGCGTCTAAAAAACGCAGCGTTTGCATGCGTTTACATGCGTTTTTTCACCACTTGCTTTTGTTTAAAAAACGCTGCAGATCAAAACGCAAGTGTGAAACCAGCCTTAGACTGTTGACCAAAACCGTTGATATTGTTGGGTTTTGCCTACAGTGTATGGGGGGGGGCATTAGAAAAATATTTAGAATTGGGAGTCCTCAGTGGTTGATACCTTTTAATGGCTAACTGAAAAGATGGTAACAAATTGCAAGCTTTCGAGACTACTCAGGTCTCTTCATCAGGCATAGACTAATAGAAGTTCTGAAGAATCACATATTTATGCACAACACAGCACAAAAAAATGCCATAGATAAGACAGGTGACGTGAAGCAGAATTACCATTATGTAAGTGATAAACAATTATGTCCATAAATATTGGAACAGCTCATGGATAAGGAGTGTGAATGTTTTATTGTCCTCTGATTGTGGTCTGGTTATGGTGACCCCACATGGTCTGAGGGGCAAATTCCTTAGTTGATGTAAAAAGACATAGATCCATGCGACACATTCATTCCTGCACTGAGACTGTCAAAGGTCATCATTAGCTTATATTCCCAGACTCTTCTGTCTTTCTGAGATTTGAAGTTACCTTTTAATACAAGTAATTTCATGTCCATAATGCTATGATCGGGGAGACAAAAATGTATTGCCACAGGTAGATCCGTTCTTTTTTCTCTTCTTGTATGGTGATGAGAGTTCATCCTTGTTCTCAGTTTCTGCCCTGTCTCCCCTACATACAGACCCCCAGTTGGACATTTAGTACAAATAATTACGTATACCACATTAGAAGTGATGCAGCTGAAAGTACCTGGTATCTTGTAGTCCTGATGTGAATTGGAGATCTTTATCTTGTCCATGGTCCTTATAAATGGACAGGTTTTCCATTTTTTCTGGTTGCAAGGAAAGGTTCCTGCAGCTGTTGGAGAGGACAGCAAGCTTCTGACAATGATGCTTCTTAGATTTGGGGGCTGCCTAAAACACAGTAGTGGGGGGTCTGTAAAAATGAATTGTAAGCGGTCATCTTTTTGTATTAAAGGTTGTAATTTCTGTGCAGCCTAAGCACCTCCAGATTTGGATTGTAGGTGACTACTAGAGGCACCTGATTGTTTTCTTCTTTAGCCTTGTAATGTAGCAGGTGATTCCTTGATATTCTGGTGGCTCTTGTAATTTGGTTTTCAATTGTTCTTGGCTGGTAGCCCTGATTCAAAAAGGTCTTTCTGAGGTGACCAAGGTGTTCATCCCTATCCATGGGGTTGGAACATATACGATTGTATCTGATGGCTTGGCAGTAGGCAATATTATTTTTTATGTGTTTTGGATGGAAACTGTCCCATTTAAGGTATGTTGGATGGTCGATTGGCTTATGATACAGGGATGTGGTGGCTTTAGATCAGTTTTCTTGCAGTGAGGACAGAGATATCAGTCTGGATGGCTATTTACACATATCAGCTTAGATTAATGTTCATAAAATTGGATGAAACTTTGTCAGATATCTGTGCTTAGGGGTAATCAATAATGAGTTCATCCTGAAGCACTGATAGAAATGATGGTGCACCATAGCAAATATGTGTTTTTTCTTTCTTTTGATTTAAAAGTCCACTAAGTCAAAGATGTAAAAATAGAGTAGCAGACAAAGGCCTACTCACCACTGTTTGATTCAAGGGTAGAGAGACATTGTGTGAGTCCAGCTCACTCAGCCTGGCAAATGTACGAATCCCGATGTTAGGTGTCGAGTTCCCACCGCTGCACAGGGGGAATCTCGAACCATGTCTGCTGCAGTCTCCCATTCTCCTCCAGCCGCAGTGGAACCTGCTCAGTGGAGATGTCAGTCCTAGCGTCTGGCTCAAGCTGATACTGTGCGAATGGTTACTGCTGCCTTTCCAGGCTCTGCCTTTGTAGCCAGCACTGATCAGCAGCAAGCGGGCCTTTCTGGGACCAAGTCCTGCTTTTCCCATACTGAGCACGCCCACGGGATGACCTCCCATTGGAGGTCGGGGGTCATATGCTCAGGTCCCGTTGCGGCTCCTATTGGACCATCAGGAAGGTCCTGGAGTGCTACTGCTATTAAAGGTTTGCATGGCCGCATGGCCATGCGCTAGTATAAATTTGATAACGTGTGTGTGTAGATAAATGACTGTTGATGGATGAAAGCTCCTTAATCATTCCCATTCCTTGTGTTGTTGACTGCTCGTGAATGGTGGAAGCTATCTAGTGCCTGACAGTGCTATCTGCACACTTAGCACACATTACAGTGCCTTTTTACAGTGCCTAGCCATGCGCTAGTGTAAACTTACTTGTGTGTGTAGATGTCTGTCGATGGATGAAAGCTCTGAATCATTCCCATCCCTAGTGTTGTTGCCTGCTCGCGAATGGGGAAGCTACCTAGCGCCAGACAGTGCTACTCTGCACATCCAGCACACAATTCAGCGTCTCTCAGCAGCAACTGCCAGTGCAGCGCCATGCGTTTAGTGCGTTTTCTGGGCGCTGGTTAGAGTGGTTAGTGGAATCCGCCAGAGTGGCGCTGTACGCACTCTTGTACGATAAATTATTATTATTAGTTCAGTTCTACCCCTGACACCACAGTAACGGTGTCAAGCGTAAGAGGTCTAGAGGAACTCTTTCCCCGTGTCTTGGGACAGAGCTCTGTGACCCTTTACTTGGCTCTCTGTGCGGTATCGCGGCCCTGTGACGCAACAGGGTTCACTTCCTTCATACCGGGTGAAGCTAACCCATGTGTGTGTTCACATTATACCGCCATCTAGTCTGCCATTACCAAGCAGTAGGTGTTCTTTCTGCACGGTGGACCCCGGACTGCGAACACACCTTATATCCTCTCTAAATATTATTTTGTGCGTTCCGCCAGTCCTAACACCCGGGGCAAAGTAAGAGGCAAAGAAATAAAAGGTTCCAGAGCTAAATTCTTGCCTCACTATATTAGAATAGCCAAAATATACATCTAGGTGAAGACACAAAGTACAGCTACTGATGCGTTTTGGATCAGTTGTGATCCTTAGACTTAGCATATACCATTAGTCATAGGCATAGTGTATGTTATGACTAAGGCTCATAATAATTCCGAAACGTGTCAGTAACTATGCTTTGTGTCTGTGTCAGGACGTAAATTGTGGATATTTTATTAAAGCCATACAAGATTTTTAAATGGATTGTTGGTGCTGGAAATTTCTTCCTTTCTGTGAAATGAAATATTAATTACAATAATATTCCAATTAAATGTTTTCAGTGTTCTAGTTGCTGCCAAGTATTTTGATTTGACATTAAAAACACATGCCAAAAAATTGGAATTAAATTGTAACTATTTAAGATATGCAGCTTCCACATATGACCGTTGGGTATAAGCTGACTATTAGGATAATATTTCAAGCATCTGGCATATACCGAACATTACACACCACATCTGAAACTGTATTTCTTCTGCAGTCTTAGTGATTATAGTCTAAAGAAGACTCGTTTTACCAAGCATCATTTTCAAAATCCTGAAAGACTCTCTTATGAATAGTTTTATTGGGAAAACATTTTTTAAAGTGTAAAATCTTCCTCAAGTATTTTTGTTTTTTCATCTCATATTCCAAGAGCGCAAACTTTTTTGTTTTTCTTTTGAAATAACCGTTTTATACTTTTTTTTCAGTTTTTTCTGTATCCGTTATCTTTACCTCAGTATACATTCAGTAAATCCAAATTCTTTATCATTTCCTATATTTTAGTAACTTTATACAATGAAATGTTTTATGAAAAAAGTTATTTTTGTGTCTCTGAGCCAAAACAATTTTATTTTTCCATTGATATAGATGTGTAAGGGACTATTTTTATTAAGTTGTATGTTTCAATGTTACTATATGGCCTAAATATTCATTAGCTTTATTTTTTTTAATACAAAATAGGTGATAGTTTTCTCTAATTGCTTTCTTTCAACTATTCTTATCTCGTAAGCTAAATGATACATACATTTTATTGATCGGCTGCAGTAGCGACATCACATAGACAGCTCTGCAGTCAATCACTGAGTTCAGTGGCTTAATTGATTAGTTGATGTAGGTGGCACAAGTACTGAACTCAGTGATTGGCTGCAGCTCTGTAGATTTGACGTCACCATTGTAATCAGTTGACAAAGACCAGAACAGTGGCAGAGAACCAGTGCTTGATCCAGGAAGGGTAAGTACAACTCAGCTTGTTATTTTATGCATCACTAAGTGGGCTAAAAAGAGATGGATGAGGATAACCTTTTATCTTCCTTAGGGTTGTAATAATTTTTGTTTGCTCAATTTGAGTGTATAAAATTTGCTGAGGAATATTTTATGATATCTTTGTGGGACTTTAATTTTTATTTTATTTAATTTGACAATTTTTTTCACTGAGGATTTGACAGCAGTGTTCGTATATGTGGTATTGAAAAGCATTATTACTTGTCAGTGTCTACCTAATTTTACACAGTAGTAGATTTCAAAGGAAATTAGATCTGGAATCTCAAGTTTCACTTAGGGACTGATTTTCTTGTCTTACCAATTGTCCATGTCCAGTGTAAAAGTGCAGTACGGGGGGGGGGGGGGGGGCAGAAAAAATGTGATGAGGCAAACTATAGGGCTGTGCCTTTGGCAATTGCTTATGGAAAACCTAAAAGTCTTTGTTAGGACTCAGCTGTCATGATAATCCTTTGGAATTTCATAATCATGTCATTGGGTGCTAAATGGCTGACATAGGGAGCCCTCTTTTTTCTTGAAAGAACTTACCTATAGACCATGGCATCTAAGAGGTGAAATAGCCGGGTCCGATGGTTTCTCTGATATTTTCTTATATTGTCAACTCAAAATACAGCTGTCAATCACTGCTGGGCTACTACTGTTGATCGCATAGGCACAGATCATGGACACAGCTCATAAACGACGCGGTGCATTAATACAAAGCATTCCATGACATTCATGTAGAGCATGGTGGTACAAAAGATTAAATTACAAAATGTGACATGGTGTAATAGTATTTCAAATACGGAACAATCCTTAAAGCAACCAGTTAGGTAACATACACCTTTCAGTTTTAGAAACAGAGTTATGAAAAATAGATCATATTGGTTTCTTCAGGCAACACATCCACTTGACTATTCAGCCGTTTTGTAAGACGTCATTGTTTTCCTAACATGAACCCTGCAATCTTTCAAATTTATGGCGTAATAACATGATATGTATGAAGAGTGACAGGACATAATTCCTGAGCTAGATATGTACCAGCAGTGAGACTCAGGTCTATGATATATTTATAGCATATCCGGTAGATTGCAATCTGAAAGTGAAGATTTAAAACAACATACTAATGAGGTCAACAAGCCCAATTACCTGACTAGAAAGTCTGGTCTAATTTAACACTATGACAGCGCTTAAAGGGAGCAGAAAATATGCCGTCAATGTATGAGATGGGAAAATCCCTTCAAGGCAGATATCTAGATATTACTTAAATATATCCACATATTGAGTCATTTTCAGATATTTTAAGAGGATATTTCCTTACCTTCATCATTTGGGCAGTTAAGAAACATTATTAAATTTGTAAATGTAATACCACTTTTTAAAGGGAACCTGTCACCCCCAAAATCGAAGGTGAGCTAAGCCCACCAGCATCAGGGGCTTATCTACAGCATTCTGTAATGCTGTAGATAAGCCCCCGATGTATCCTGAAAGATGAGAAAAATAGGTTAGATTATACTCACCTTGGGGGGCGGTCCCGCTGCGGTCCGGTCCAATGAGTGTCAAGGTCCGGTCCGGGGCCTCCCATCTTCTTATGATGATGTCATCTTCTTGTCTTCACGCTGCGACTCCAGCACAGGCGTACTTTGTCTGCCCTGTTGAGGCGCTGGGCCTCTCTGACCTTTCTCGATGTCTGCGCACTGCAGTACTTTGCTCTGCCCTCAACAGAGCAGACAAAGTACGCCTGCGCTGGAGTCGCAGCGTGAAGACAAGAAGAGGACGTCATCGTAAAAAGATGAGAGGCCCTGGACCGGACCGCGACGCCCATCGGATCGGATATCGGATATACCGTATTTTCCGGCGTACAAGATGACTTTTTAACCCCTGAAAATCTTCTTAAAAGTCGGGGGTCGTCTTGTACGCCGGGAATCACCTTGTACGCCGGGTGTATATGGTGGGTGTGGGGGGGAGTGGTCCTGATGACGACGAGGATGCGTCTCACAGGAAAGTGAGTATCCCCCATTACCTTATCATAGCGCTGCAGCGTGGGGTCTCTGTGCTGGGAGCGGCGGCTGCTGTGCTGTGGTGCGGCGGCTCCTCTTCTGCAGTGTGGGGCCTCTGGTGCTGTGGGGCGGTGACGGCGGCGTATCTTCATGCAGTCGGGGCTCCTCCGGCATCTCAAAGCCTGGAAGCCCCGCCGGCAACTCCATCGGTGTAATGCGGTGGCCTCCGGGAAAATGGCCGCTGCTTAGATTCAGATCTCGTGTCCCGAGATTTCGGGACGAGATCTGAATCTGAGCATGCGCAGCCCCCAGCGGCCATTTTCCCGGAGGCCACCGCATCGCACCTATTGAGCTGCCTCCGGGAAAATGGCTGCTGCTCAGATTCAGATCTCGTCTCCCGAGATCTCGGGACGAGATCTGAATCTGAGCAGCGGCCATTTTCCCGGAGGCCACCGCATTGTACCGATGGAGTTGCCGGCGGGGCCTCCAGGCTTTAATGAGATGCCGGAGGAGCCCCGACTGCATAAAGATACACCGCCGCCGCCACCCCACAGCACAGAGGCCCCACACTGCAGAAGAGGAGCCGCCGCACCACAGCACAGCAGCCGCCACTCCCAGCACAGAGACCCCACGCTGCAGCGCTATGATAAGGTAATGGGGGATACTCACTTTCCTGTGAGACGCCCCCTCGTCGTCATCAGGATCACTCCCCCCCCCCAAAAGGCACATATTCACCGGCCCTATAAGACGACATACGGTGTATAAGAAGACCCCCGACTTTTAAGAAGATTTTATTTTTTAACTGGTAAAGTTGGGGGGTCGTCTTATACGCCCAGTCGTCTTATATGCCGGAAAATACGGTAATCTAACCTCTTTTTCTCATCTTTCAGGATACATCGGGGGCTTATCTACAAATTTACAGAATGCTGTAGATAAGCCCTTGATGCCGGTGGGCTTAGCTCACCGTCTATTTTGGGGGTGACAGGTTCCCTTTAAGTCAGAAGCAATGATCATGTCTTTTCTGTAAGAGTTTGCAATATTAATAACTAAACACACTGCTTTTTAAAATAACTATATCAAAGCCTTATAATCCTTTTTTTCATTAAAAACTTAGTTTTGTATGTATCTTTTATTACCTGAGATCCTCCACTTTTCAAAACTGGACTGGTAAGTAAAATGTGGTTTCACCAGTTTCTTATTTACTTTAGGTCTAAGGGGTAAAGTTTCTCCTTGTGCAGAGTGCCAAGTTGGTGTAGGGCCAAGCAATGTTTCTCTGGGAAATTAAATATTCAAATAGCAATCCTAAAAGTCAGTATCAAAATATCAACCCTTTAAATTGCCTTACCACATGATTAAGGATATACAGCCAAGCCAGAATTTCAATTTGGAGACACGTGAATTGGGCTTTTTGCCCCTCATCAGTGCTAAGCAGGAGAACTAGTTTTTTGAGTGAAAGGCCAACATGTGTCTGCAAACGGAGTTTCTCATTTGACGTCTTATCTTACATTTTATGGTTAGTCTTTTTAAATGGAATCTGCATCCAGGTTTTTGCCACCTCTTCTGAGAGCATTATGATGTAGGCAAAGTTTACTGGGTGCAGCAGTTGTAATACAATCAGAAATCTCAGATGCCGTATTAAGCAGAGCTCAGAAAGCTAACCAAACCACACCAGGCTCTCTCAGTACAGTGTCTATTGACAGTGAGCTGTTTATCAGAGGAGGAGGGTGTGTGGTCAGTCTAGCAAGCGTATGCCATGTATGCCATGTAGTTCACACAATGATAATCAGGTGATAAATCGTTGATAAAAAGGAAACAGCAGCACACAGCCTGATAATTGACATATATTTGAAATCTGTGTTTTGATCCCTAGATCAATCTGTCCTCAGATTACGTAACAACACCCTCCTGACAGATTCCCTTTTAAAGGTTGATATTGACCATTAAGATTGTTACTTCCAATATGTGGTGGCACTAGAGACCCTGCTTCCTTCTGCAAAGAGGTAATTTGCTTATCCACTTTAAAGGGAATATGTCAGCCCCTGGAACGATGACTTATTAATATCGGCATACAGGTAATAGAAATGTTATGTTAGTCTTACCTGTTTGCCTCATATTAATGATCTTGTTGTTTAGAAATGCTATATTCTGTCTTTATGCTAATGATTTCTTCCAGGCTCTGGGGTGTGCGGTGCCTAAAAGAAATCCCTGCCTCCTGTCTTCATTATAATACTCCCCCTTCCCATGTGTTAGGCGTCGGGATTGTCCCACTGCGCGAGATAGACCCCAAGCATTGCCTGGTGCTATGTTCTCCCATTCAGCTCCAGCCGAGGTGGGTGCTGCTCAGCACAGACGTCAGTCCCAGCATCTTGCTCAGGCACATGGTATTCACTTGGTTACTGCACTGGCTCTACAGCCAAGTCTATGGGAACCAGTGATATTGTGGTGCAGCCCTGTGCTCTGGAGTCTAAGTCCAGAGATTACCTTACTGAGCATGTCCGTGATGTGGCATCCTTGGTGGTCAGACATTAGCTGCTCTGATGATGTGGCTCTAAATTGGCCCACAGGCGATGTCATGGCCAGCTGGGCGTCAGTGTTTGAGGTAGAGCCTAGGGTTTAAAAGGCTCTCAGCGGTGCATGTGGGCATGCTAGTATCACATATGTGTGATGTACAGTATGTCAGTGGATGCTCTACCACTCTGTTTGCACTTATCACTCTATACTCTGAGAGTCCTTGTGTAGGCAGGTAGGGTTAGGACTGGGTAGCTATCCCTTGGCTTAGCATCTGTCTCCTTCTTGTGTGTGGTTAACACAGTCGAGTTATAGACCAAGTCCAACCCTCATGCTACACCTCTCAGGGAAAGCAACAGAGCCTTACACCCAGCCTCACATCCCCTTTGCTTAGCACCTGTCTCCTTTGTGCGTGCGGATAGCATAGTGGAGTTACAAAGCAAGTCTAATCCATGTGCTATTTCCCCTGTGACATTTAACAGGGTTTAGCTTCTTGCTTACTTCCTTCAGTACCATTCTGTGCAGTCACTGTGCTGGGTACTCTGAGTTCTGTTCACACTGTTTGGCTGTTTAGTTCCGCCGTTGTTCACTAGCAGCAATTATTCTTCTCTGCACAGTGGACCCCGGGTTGCAATTGCACTTTATTATTTATTTTTATGTAGTGCAATCCACCAACTCTAACACCATGTACATCAGTTATGGCCCCGGATTCCTGCGCCCTGCAGTCCCTCCACAACACATACCTCATCCTCCCTTCTGTGGGCACTGCATTCAGGGATCTTCTGCCTAGGCAATGGTGACTTCTGCTCCAGTGACCTCCAGCATGTGCGCCGATAAGGTGCTCTCCCCACTTCCTCCCTCCATAGTCATTGCCATGTACACATGGTTCCTAGCGATGACTATGCAGGGAGGAAGTGGGAAGAGCATATTATCTGCAGTCACAATGGAGGTCACAATGACTCACCAGCACCTGCGCAGAAGATCCTTGAATGTAGCGCCAACAGAAGATGAGGTTTGTATTTCTGAGGGAGTGAAGGGCGCAGGCTTCCAGGGCTATAACTGATGTGCAAGTTAGGGGGTAGTATTACAATGAAGACAGGAGGCAGGGATTTCTTCCATGCACCACATTCCCCAGAGCCTGGAAGAAATCATTAGCGTAAGGAAAGAATATAATATTTCTCAACAACAAGACCATTAATATAAGGCATATAGGTAGGACTAGTTTAACATTTCTATTACCTGTATTCCCATGTTAATAGGTCATATATATCCCGGAGGTTGACAGATTCCCTTCAAGACACTTTGTTCCCAAGAAGCTTGCCTATTCTAATATGAAACAAAGGGCTATAGTTATGATTAGTGATTATGAATGTATTCCCACCCCTTTGTAGACAAGTTCAAAACTTGCCCAAGAAGAATATGCATATGTATAATTTATGTTTCCATTTTTGTAACAAAATGTATTTGAGAATTGAATTTCATCTGCAATTTTGATGCTTATTTAGCTTGTTTAATAAATTTGGGGTGTTATTTATTACCATGTTACAATTAACTTTTTACAAACAGAAAAACTGGTCAGCACAGGTGCTGGTCAGTTTTTCTGTTTGTAGCAAACTCCTATGACATGTGCACTCCTACTCCCATCAGTCTAAGGCTGTTTTGATTGGCTGGTTCCTTTCTACCCTATAAATTGTATGTTTTTGTTAGCCCAGGAGAGGTTTCTTATCAGGTTCAAAGACCCAACAATATGGTTGACAATGGCTTTTGGCTTCACATATATTGTCCAATTTATGCGCTAAGTACCTTCTTTTTACTGTAATTTTTCAACAGCAGTATTGCAGTTCCCATTTTCTAATATTCTAATGTATCGTTTTTCTTATTTCTATGGCAGTAATGCAGTTCCAATTTTCTAAATGTATTCTTAGTATTTCAGTGTGCAGCTGTATTTTTCCTTTTAATTAACTTCATAGTTGTACTAGAACTTATGGTATTGATTAGTCATTATTTTTACTTATAGCATCTGAATAAAAAAAGAGTATATAATTAGAGACATTTGCTGTAATAATAGTACTGTTTCACAATTGGCTTCAGGACAACATCCTGGGGACATTTATGGGGAAGATCCGGGTGTTAATAGACTGAAGGAAGAACTGAATTCATTGCCCCAAGAGGATGCAATGCATAGTATAAATTGTAAAAGCTAGAATTATCGCTCTTCTGCATCGACAAAGCAGATTTTTTTCTTCAACATAAACCTAATTGACAAAGTTCCTTTGAAAGTATGTTCAGAAACATTTAATTCTTATGGGACTGTAAATTATACTGATGACACAGGCTGGTTCGCTGCAGCTGGAGATAACAGCAGCTGGGAGGGATTGTTGTGGAATTTTTTAGCATTAAGTTTGTTTTTACTTCAAAAGATCCCACCTAAAAACTGAAACCCTATGCTACTCCGTAACCTGTAATTATATTACTTAGCTGCATTAGATGCCAGAGGATTTCATGCATCCAATAATAAAAGCCTTTCTTGGGGATTTTGGGTACGGTAATTGCGTCCTGTCTTATTACTATTTCCATGTGCAACATAACACAAGAGAATAGTAAAAGTAAACAAATACAACATGCCGCATACTGTCCCATTGTCAACAGATATATTTACGGCTTTGAAAATAGCGCAATGCACTGTGCGAGTTAATTGAAGCCTTGGGCTGTTTGTGGTCAGGACATTTATAAGGGGACACAATGGGCTGGACTGCCATGTAAGAACAGCTAATTGTCATCAGAACAGTTTTCTGCATTGAATGAGGCAATTACTGGAGGCACGTTTACGCTGTAAATTCAATGTAAACATTAAAGTCAATTTAGGCATATTAAAAAAAGTTATATTTTGTGCAACACAATGGAGGGTTTTTTTAGGGTGTGTTTTTGGCAAAAGAGAAATAAATTTACTCCCTGGCATTCTTGGCAAGCAAAATATTTGAGTAAGACTATAAGCACTAAGTATTTCACTAAATATATAACTCTTTCTATACATACATTATTATTTCCTTAGGCCCCCATCAAGTTTTTACCCTCTGACTGGTGTTTGATGGCATACTGGCTTTTTATCTGTGTAGAAAAGCTCACCAGACTATACTTTCCTATACATAGGACCACGACAAGTGTCCTACCATGGGTTTGCCATTTATTTACCTCTGTCAGATGTATAAATATTTATGGTATGCGACCGAACTTGCTCGGATAACGCCTTATCCGAGCATGCTCGGGTGTTATCCGAGCATCTGGGCATGCTCCTATATTATGGTCAAGTCTCTGCGGCTGCATGATTTGTGGCTGTTAGACAGCCTCAACACATGTGGCTATTAGACAGCCTCAACACACAGCCACAAATCATGCAGAAGCAGAGACTTAATAATATATGAGCAAGCCCGAGATACTCTGATAACACCCGAGCATGCTCGGATAAGACGTTGTCCAAGCATGTTCGGTCATCACTAGTCAGATGTAATGTATAAGACAAAGAAAAATAATGTAGAAATAATCTATTGTTTGTTTTACAACTGGCATGGTAGTGAGACCCCAAAGGGAAATTTATGCCAGAACTGATGACATTATTTGTTATGGGCTTGCTCCCAACATTCAGTGCATTACTTGTGCTTGGCTGGTCCTAAAACTGCATCATAAGTGTAAAATGTGGTGCATTCTTAGATCCTGCTTTGATCCGGTTATGGAAGAGCCGGCGCACAAAGTGCACAACTTTATCATCAGTTCTGTTTCAAGTTTAGGCATAAAATACGGTAACTAACATATGGGAATCTCACATTATTGGGGTGTCTCATGACATTGCAATCCCTGAAGATCCCCAAAATACAACCTTATGGGACAAAATGGTGCAAATGTCTTATAAACTGTCATGTATGAACATGGACTGTGGTTATCAAGCATTGCTCAATCACCCAAAATACAAGTAGCTATGGTTGTTTCCTTTGAAAATGGAAAAGGAATAGACAGTTACTATCTTGCAACATTTGGAGCATCCCAGTCCATTCTTGCACTAAAAAAATGTATTTATGTAGTACATGACTAGACCTTCTAATAGGTTTCTCATTGGTTAAAGGAAAAATAAATGTAATATATGGAATATTACTGCATCTATAAAGTAAGTGCTTCTAAATGGTCCTAGGTTTTGCTTGTAAAGTATTTCCTTGGACCCTTATAAGAAATATGACTTGTATAGTACATAATTTTATATTAAAATCTTACGTTACATAGACAAGTATCCAGTGAGTATGTGGTCTGCTTGTAATTAATTTCTTGTGTCAGTTAACGTGATCCAGTAAAATGGGGAAGATTTGTAACATTTACCGGTAACACAGTATCTTCTTCCAATAACAAGTCATAAAAACCTGTTTCTTCTTTTAGACAGGCCATTCCCTAGAAGAGGTGCCAGATACAACACCATGAAAAAGAAGTGTCACAAATGTCACAGCAGATGGCTAACACCACAGAATATCTCCACAATGCTATCACTGTTTTTTCTGATATTTTTGCCAACAACTAACAGCATGAGACAAAATATTCCCCGACTCAAACTGTCTTACAAAGGTAAGTCTTTAACAGAGTCTTGATACTTTTTATGTCTTTGATTGGAATTGTTAAGGTTCCTATTTTCTGTGCTATGAGCGGTTTATACTGAATTTTTGTTGAAATGTAATATCCCCTTGATATACGCTGCTCCAAATATATTAATTCATTTGTAGAAATAAGTGAATTTATTGTGTGTTATTGTATTTCACTTTTACTTAAATCTGTACTCTTACAACAACAGATTTTCTGCGATTTGCTCTTTGAGAATGACAACCGCCATTTTGTTGAACCATAGAGGACTATGAAAATGGTTAAAAAATAAAATAATAATACTTACCTCACTGTTTCCCTGTTCTGCCATGCCTGCAGCCCACCGTCCTGTCCTCAGATCCTTCTCTTTTCAGCTTTGGCCATCATGTGCATTGTCTCCAGTGTCTTCACACCAGGATAAGTCAATGGGGTTAACTAGATCTTTGAGGTCACTGCAGCATTCACCATGAGGTAACAACATTACTTGTGAGACACCTGGATGACAGGATGGCTCCCACTGATCTCTAAATCCTAGTCGACCCAGAAGATCCATCCTGGAGTGAAAACAGCTGAGAGAATGGGTGTGATAACCAAAGGGGAAAAAAAGAGAAGTGGAGGAAAAGATGTCAAGCTGCATGGACGACAGGGCATGTGAGCAGTGAGCTGTTTTTGTTATCTAGAAGCATAATAAGGAGCATTCAATTGAAAGAGAATAACTTACCGTATATACTCGAGTATAAGCCGAGACCCCTAATTTTGCCACAAAAAACTGGGAAAACTTAATGACTCGAGTATAAGCCTAGGGTGGGAAATGCAGCAGCTACCGGTAAATTTCAAAAATAAAAATAGGTACCAATAAAAGTAAAATTAATTGAGATATCAGTAGGTTAAGTGTTTTTGAATATCAATATTAAATCAGGAGCCCCATATAATGCTCCATACAGTTCATGATGGCCCCCATATGATGCTCCATATTAACCCCTTCATGACCGTGGGATTTTTCGTTTTTCCGTGTTTGTTTTTCACTCCCCTCCTTCCCAGAGCCATAACTTTTTTATTTTTCCGTCAATTTGGCCATGTGAGGTCTAATTTTTTGCGGGACAAGTTGTACTTTTGAACGACATCATTGGTTTTACCATGTCGTGTACTAGAAAACAGGAAAAAAATTCCAAGTGCCGTGAAATTGCAAAAAAAGTGCAATCCCACACTGGTTTTTTGCTTGGCTTTTTTACTAGGTTCACTAAATGCTAAAACTGACCAGCCATTATGATTCTCCAGGTCATTACGACTTCATAGACACCTAACATGACTAGGTTATTTTTTACCTAAGTGGTAAAAAAAAATTCCAAACTTTGCTAAAAAAAAAAAAAAAATTGTGCCATTTTCCGATACCCGTAGCGTCTCCATTTTTCATGATCTGGGGTCGGTTGAGGGCTTATTTTTTGCGGGCTGAGCTGGCGTTTTTAATGATTCCAATTCGGTGCAGATACATTCTTTTGATCGCCCGTTATTGCATTTTAATGCAATGTCGCTGCGACCAAAAAAACGTAATTCTGGCGTTTCGATTTTTTTTCTCGTTACGCCGTTTAGCGATCAGGTTATTGCTTTTTTATATTGATAGATCGAGCGATTCTGAACGTGGCGATACCAAATATGTGTAGGTTTGATTTTTTTCTATTGATTTATTTTGATTGGGGCGAAAGGGGGGTGATTTAAACTTTTATATATTTTTTATTTTTTTCACATTTTTTTTACCTTTTTGTTTAAACTTGTACCATGCTTCAATAGCCTCCATGGGAGGCTAGAAGCAGGCACAGCACGATTGCCTCTGCTACATAGCAGCGATCTGCTGTTCGCTGCTATGTAGTAGAATTGCAGGTGTGCTGTGAGCGCCGACCACAGGGTGGCGCTCACAGTTACCGGCGATCAGTAACCATAGAGGTCTCAAGGACCTCTATGGTTACTGTCCTGACACATCGCCGACCCCCGATCATGTGACGTCATTTCCGGCCGCCCGGCCGGATGCGGTAGTTAAATGTCGCTGTCTGCGTTTGACAGCGGCATTTAACTAGTTAATAGCGGCGGGTGAATCGCGATTTCACCCACCGCTATTGCGGGCACATGTCAGCTGTTCAAAACAGCTGACATGTCCCGGCTTTGATGCGGGCTCACCGCGGAGCCCTGCATCAAAGCAGGGGAGCTGACATCGGACGTACTATACCGTCCGATGTCAGTAAGGGGTTAAAATATGCCCCATATAATGCTGCACAAAGGTTAATAATGGCCCCATAAGATGCTCCTTAGACACATTTGCCCCATACAGTACTGCATAAAGGTTAATAATGGCCCCATAAGATGCTCCATGGAGACATTTGCCCAATGTAATGCTGCACAAATGTTGATTATGGCCCCATAAGATGCTCTATAGAGACATTTGCCCAATATAATGCTGCACAAATGTTGATTATGGCCCCATAAGATGCTCCATAAAGATATTTGCCCCATATAGTGCTTCACAAACGTTGATTATGGCACCATAAGATGCTCCATAGAGATATTTGCCCCATATAGTGCTGCACAAAGGTTGATTATGGCCCCATAAGATGCTCCATATAGATATTTGCCCAATATAGTGCTGCACAAACGTCGAATATGGCCCCATAAGATGCACCATGTAGATATTTGCCCCATGTGCTGTTGCTGCAATTAAAAAAAAAATGACATACCTCTTGTCGCTCTGGCCCCCGGCACTTGCTATATTCAACTGTCCTTGTTCCAGCGTCGCTGTGTCTTTCACGTCCTCTGCACTAACGTTCAGGCAGAGGGCGCGCACTAACCACGTCATCGCGCCCTCTGACCTGAGCGTCACTGCAGAGGACGCGGAAGACGGAGCGGCACCTGGAACGGGGACAGGTGAATATCGTGCAGTGCACCCTCTCCCCATTATAATCACCTGCTCCTGGTGCGGTCCCTGCATCTCTGGTCTCCGGACGCTGACAGCTTCTTCCAGCGTTGAGCGGTCACCGTTACCGCTCATTACAGTAATGAATATGCTGCGCCACCCCTATGGGAGTGGAGTCGGGTCCATATTCATTACTGTAATGAGCAGTACTATGTGCGTGCCAGGAGCAGGTGAGTATGTCACAGCCGCCGCTCCCCCTCCCCTGCCGACCCCCCAGGGACAATGACTTGAGTATAAGCCGAGAGGGGTAGTTTCAGCCCTAAAATATGGGCTGAAAATCTCGGCTTATACTCGAGTATATACGGTAACTGAAATAAGATTGTCCTATAAATCTGCGTGATTTTCAAATTCTCTATTCACTTGGCTGTATTTGTTTTTTTAGGCATAAGAGTGAATAACAGAATTTCAGATGCGTTCTGGTTTATATAGTTATTCATGGTTTTCTGAGTTATATTCTGAAAATAGCAAGATGAGTAAACCATGCCAACCTAGTACATGACAGTGCCTGGTGTGCATGTGACATTCAATTTTTCTGAAATTAGTATCCATAAAAATCAATTTCAAAAGAAACGATGAGTTTTGTATCATGTGTTCATTTAAAATAGAGAAGAAAGAGATAATAATTTCATTATAAATACAGTATATTAGTGCAATATTATGTTACATTTCAGCAATTTTTAAACCTAGGACAAAAGTGTGACAGATATTACTAAAATGTACTAGAAGCCTCCTGATTTAGATGAGGGATCATCAGACTATGGCGTGGATGAGTGTTTACAGGAGGAAAAAAGCCATGTAAGGATGATTATGGCTGCTGAAACTTCACTGTTAATACCAATCTCATGGTAAATGTCAAAACCTGAGGGTATATGCACACATTCAGGAATTGCCTGTGCTTTGGACACAGCACATGTCCACTGCATCCAAAGTGCTCCCAGTTATTGAACGCAGCTGAATCCGCATGTGTTCATTGAACCATTCGGAATCACCGCATCCAATACATTGCACGGGTGAAATTTATCTTGCGGAGGCTCGCTGCATGCTGTAGTCTGGAAATACACACCACATGAACATCTCTGTGGGTGATCCATGGGTTTCGGAGCACGCATAGTGGGCATGGGATTTCTTGAAATCCTATCCACTATGCTGTAATGTCTGGATGCTGCAGGTTGGACGCTGTGCAAGTATGCAGCGTCGAACACACAGCATTTACTGATCATGTGCACATACCCTAAGAATATTTCTATGAATTTAAGTACTGAGATTTGCACAGTGACCAGAAAATTCAGATTTTGTTGCTGTACATCAGCACATATTTACATGAGAATGATGGCTCTGTGGTTAGCTACTGTATTTTTGGACTATAAGACGCACTGGACCATAAGACGAACCCCAAATTTTCAGAAGGAAAATAGGGAAAAAAATTAATCTGTCAAATGGATGTCAGAATTCAGCCTACCGGGGGGAGTTTGGCAGCACTGGTTGAGCGTGGTCACAGGGGGTGTTTGGTGGTCTGGTGATATGACTCCTATTCCAGACTGGTGCGGCAGGTTTGGCAGTGCTCTAGGGTGCGGGGACTGCACTGGCATTTTGTGAAAGCCTGGAGGCCCCGGCACATCCATTGCTGTGATGCTGTGGCCTTCCAGAAATCCCATCCCAGGCTGGTTCGGCAGTATTCTGTGGTGCAGGGGGCTCTAGTGGCATTTTGTGAAAGTCTGGAGGCCCACGCACATCCATTGCTACGATGCAGTGGCCTCAGGGAAATCCCAATCCAGGCTGGTTCGGGAGTGTTTTGTGGTGAGGGGGGCACCGCCGGCATTTTGTGAAAGCCTGGAGGCCCCCGCACATCCATTGCTGCGATGCCGTGGCCTCAGGGAAATCCCAATCCAGGCTGGTTCGGCGGTGTTCTGTGGTGTAGGGGGGGATCTGCCGGCATTTTGCGAAAGCCCGGAGGCCCCCACATCCATTGCTGCAATGCGGTGGCCTCCAGGAAAATGGCCAATATCGTTGCCGAGATCTCAATCTGAGCATGCGCCACCCCAGTGACCATTTTCCCAGAGGCCACCACTTCGCAGCAATGCCGACAGAGCGCCTCCCACACCACAGAGCACCGCTGAACCTGCCACACCAGCCTGGGAAGGGAGTGTGATCATAGCCCTGAAACGTCGGACCGGGACCACAGCAGAATCACCCAACTCCTGCTGCCACCACACTACTTGTAAGTATATTCCATCTATAAGATGCACCCCCATTTTCCCCCCAAATTTTGGGGAAAACATGCATCTTATAGTCCGAAAAATACGGTGTATAAGTCATAAACATAACTTCTATAACTATTTAATTTGCACAAAGTTGTATAACGTACTGGCTTGCATCACACGTTTTATTATGAGGTATGGTTTTGTATATGTTCATAGATTTTATTGAATAAAATTCCTTTAATCTGTCACCAGTAGTTCGGATTTCCTGTTAGTCTGGTACAAACACGCATACATCTGGGTGGTCCATAATTTCCAGGTGTAAATGTGGAAGTAAAAGGTTACAAATACCAAAAGAATCAGGTCACCGTTAGTTTTCAACCCTGGAAGTCACATTTTCCTGTATTGCGTAGACAAACATTCCTAGTCTGCTGTGTATCAGTGTTCCATAAACCGCAGCATTCATAGAAAATAAGATGTAAAATCATCAAACAATTAGGTAATTACATTAAACTTCATAAAAAATATGTAAATATATTTTCTATTATATAATTAGTGGTGGTGAAATGGCTTGAATCTTTTCTAACGTCAAACCAAGCATTTATAGTATTCTAAGGCAAATGTGTAGGTCAGTAAACTCAAAAAACTGTTACACCCATAGAACTGTGAAGTGATTGTTTAACAGCTTAGCTACTAAGTCATACGCAAAAAATGCAGAAAAAAATTATTATTAGGTGTAGCCCTGTTTACAGTGGCTTAAAATTGGACGTGATTTCGGCTTCTTTTTTAAATGGACTGAGCAATGAAAGAGAAGGAAAAAATTACTCTGCATATGATTTTATAATGATGCCTTCTCTCACATCCCACCCTATACCAAAAAAAAAGTTGAACATCAGTACAAATGCCTCCTGGTCAGGAAATTGTCAATTACAATTATTTTTTTTCTTTGAAAACAGCCGGTCTTCTTCTTTCAAAGCATTGCAAATATATAGATGTTAGGTCATGTCTGAATATCCTGAGCTGGCGGTATTCCCTATTGTATCGTGCATAGAGAAGAATGCACGGGATATTCGCACACAATCCAATACCTTTGTCAGCACATACTAAAAACAGTGTGGCAAGTTTTTATTAATAATTCAGAAGGGTATGTATTAAAAAATGTAGAAGCAAACCATACTTATGCTTTGACACATTATATAAACATGCCAAAAAAATTCTAATTCATCACATTGAGCAGATTTTTTTGCCAGCAAACTCGATTTGCTGCAAAGTTATTTTCTGCAAATTGAATGTCCCTGATTATGCTCTGCAGTCTCTTCAGACCCCAGATAATAATATACAAAATAAGTAAGAGATAGAAAAATGCTTAAACTCACCTCAACCTCAATCTGTCCATCCTCTCTGCTCGTTGGCCCCTATCCGATCCTCGTAACAACTTCTTATAAGCACCGTGAGCGCAAAGAGCCACTAAGCCAGGACATGAGGCCTGGGAGGGTTCTGTGCAAGTCTTGACATTACACATGCATGTGGAGAACCATCTCAGACCTCATCAATTGTGAAAGTCCTGGCATAACATGAAGAATTCTTGGATTTCGGCTGTCATTCATCGAGGAACGGACAGTGGTCAGTGTGATGAGTGGTAAGGTGAGTCTAAGTAATTTTACTATTTATAACCTTTTGATGGCCCTTTCTGTTTAAGAAAATAAAATATATACTATATGATGGTAACTAGAATACATTTCACTAGTGCTTGTTTTATACAGGACATATTTACTTAGGGTTATTGAGTCTGATGTTTGAGCAGAGGTCAACAAGAGATTGTGTTTCCTAAGGGAAAACTTTAAACTCAGAATTTCACCCAATATTAAGTATCTTGTTTTGCGTGTGGTAAATGAAAAAGATAAAATATACAATATTATTCACTTGCTGTATGGCATCCTTGTTACATTTCAGGAAACTAGTGCAATGGGACACTAAAAATGCACAAGACATCAATCTCCTCTCTGAATAAATTGTAATGAAACATTGATAGTGGAACTCAAAAAATGGTGATGGATGGTGAGCTGTATTTGCATAGTAACAGACAAAGCCCTGTATATCGGCTATGTATTTCAGTCCAATTGTGGGGAGGGACTCATGTAGCTGATGAGAATATTTGTGTAGCATTGTGAATACGCAGGTTCTATGTCAGCTAAACTAAAGAACATGCATGTTCAAACATGATGCACAACATAGGTGACAGTTGTCACTGAATAGTTTTACTGAGTACTTTATTAGAACCTGTCATCTCTCCTGAAATGTCTAAGAACATATAGTACTTGCATTATATTTAAGATAATCCTTTTATGGAGGCAGATTATAAATGTACACTGTGTATTATATTTCCTAATACTTTCTCTGTTCCCTTGAAAAATAAAATGATCACCCGGATATATATATATATATATATATATATATATATATATATATATATATATATATATATATATATACTGTATATACAGTGGGGAAAAAAGTATTTAGTCAGCCACCAATTGTGCAAGTTCTCCCACTTAAATAGATAAGAAAAAGCCTTCAGAGATCCAGCACTATCAGACGCTGTAGTGGCAAGAGGCAAAGAAACACTGTCAATTTCAAATAGGATTGCAATACAGACTACAACATATACATATACAGTACATAGGTAAACCACAACTGTGAGAGTCAAAATGAGAAAACAAATCCAGAAAATCACCTTGTCTGATTTATCAAGATTTATTTTGCAAATTTATGGTGGAGAATAACTATTTGATCATTAACAAAAGTTCATCTCAATATTTTGCTATATATCCTTTGTTGGCAATGACAGAGGTCAAACATTTTCTGTAAGTCTTCACAAGGTTGGCACACACTGTTGGTGGTATTTTGGCACATTCCTCCATGCAGATCTCCTCTAGAGCAGTGATGTTTTGGGCCTGTCGCTGGGCAGCATGGACTTTCAACTCCCTCCAAAGGTTTTCTATAGGGTTGAGATCTGGAGACTGGCTAGGCCACTCCAGGACCTTCATATGCTTCTTATGAAGCCACTCCTTTATCGCCCTGGCTGTGTGCTTTGGATCATTATCATGCTGAAAGACCTATCCATGTTTCATCTTCAATGCCCTTGAAGATGGAAGAAGGTTTGCACACAAAATCTCACAATATATGGTCCCATTCATAGTTTCATGTACACTGATTAGTCATCCTGGTCTCTTTGGAGAGAAACAGCCCCAAAGCATGAGGTTATCACCCCCATGCTTCACAGTAGGTATGGTGCTCTTTGGATGCAACTCAGCATTCTGTCTCCTCCAAACATGATGAGTTTTGTTTCTACCAAACAGTTCTACTTTGGTTTCATCAGACCATAAGACATTCTCCCAATCCTCTTCTGGATAATCCAAATGCTCTTGTGTAAACTTCAGATGGGCCCGGACATGTACTGGCTTACGCAGGGGGACACGTCTGGCACTGCAGGATCTGAGTCCCTGGTGGCGTAGTGTGTTTACTGATGGTAGCCTTTGTTACGGTGGTCCCAGTTATATGCAGGTTATTAACTAGGTCCCCCTCCATGCGGTTCTAGGATTTTTGCTCACAGTTCTTGTGATCATTTTGACCCCACGGGGTGAGATCTTGCGTGGAGCCCCAGATCGAGGGATATAATCAGTGGTCTTGTATGTCTTTCATTTTCTTATTATTGCTCCCACAGTTGATTTCATCACACCAAGCTGCTTGCCTATTGCAGATTCAGTCTTCCCAGCCTGGTGCAGGGCCACAATTTTGTTTCTGGTGTCCTTTGACAGCTCTTTGGTCTTCACCATAATGGAGTGTGGAGTGTGACTGAGGTTGTGGACAGGTGTCTTTTATACTGATAACAAGTTCAAACAGGAGCCATTACTACAGGTAATGAGTGGGGGACATAGGAGCCTCTTAAAGAAGAAGTTACAGGTCTGTGAAAGCCAGAAATCTTGCATGTTTTTAGGTGTCCAAATACTTATTTTCCACCATGTTTGGCAAAATAAATCTTGCCAAATCAGACAAGGTGATTTTCTGGATTTGTTTTCTCATTTTGACTCTCATAGTTGTGGTCTACCTATGTACTGTATATGTATATGTTGTAGTCTGTAATGCAATCCTATTTGAAATTGACAGTGTTTCTTTGCCTCTTGCCACTACAGCGTCTGATAGTGCTGGATCTCTGAAGGCTTTTTCTTATCTATTCACAGGATGAATGATCTGATAGTTGATAATATAAAATCACTATATCATACAGATACATTACTAGATCTATGTACACAACAGGCATCCACTACTGTTCTTTTAAGTGCATTGTCTCCGTTCCACTGAGACTCACATGTTGTGGCAGACCAGGCCGGCTCATCAAAAGAAGAGTCGCGAATGCTGTCCAGTTGGTGCCAATTCTCTCATCCATTGACCACAGATTATCGACATGGCCACTGGACCTGGTCCTGCTAATTAATTCACACTAACTATAGTGAGTTCTGGTACAGATTTTGTAGAAACACCCAGGAACATGTAGCCACTCCTCTGGTAAACATCTTGTATTCAGATATTTTGCAGAAAACGATTTACACAATTGCCATAATGATCTCAATTGTCAATAAACTTAAGTTGAATAACTCAATAAATATTTGCCCCTCATTAAACAGTCTGGGCCGATTGAATTTCCAAAATAGTGATAGTGATAGTGATGTTGAAAGTCCTAGAATGTCTTTATTTTTTTGTTGCGTTTCCTGGAATTAAAAAAAGAGGTCACTCAGAAATGTTCAAAGACACAACAATAAATAAAACATGAAAAGGTCGATAACCTTTTTAACATGGAAGATTTACATTAAGTGTGCTTTTATAAATCAAAAAGCCAAACAAGTGACATCTCTTCACTGTAAGAAACGGCACTATAATTTGGTTCATGAATTTATAAAAATCCAGAGTAAGCTCAGATCGTGTCTAAGTAGAATATATAAGTTTTCATATTGCCATTCTTCAAAATATTAAAATACGTCTATATATCACCCACCAATTACATTTACTTGTACCATGAAGGTATCTGTTTTTTCAAGAGAAAGAAATAGTTAATTTTTTCAGGCTACAAATATAACACTGCAAAATAAAAATCTTTCCAAACGTGAAATGGTATCAATATTGTGGAGGATATTTATGATATTCAAGATTAATTATAGTCTGTTTTAAAGGGTGTGGCTTTATTTAAAGGGGTGTAGCTTAGCAAAAAGGAAGATAACTTAATTTTCTGGCACAAAGTAGGCCAAATTAAACGTGATAAGCTTAGTCTATGCATTGTAATCATGTGCCAAATCTATCAAATAGCATGAGCAACTATAATAAATATAGCTAATTTTAAATCGGACTCATATAAGCTTTCACAGACCATACCGAAACAGCATTTGGGGGGCTGGTGCTAAACCCAGGGAGGGTGACTACCTGCTAAATGTGTTCATTTATGTATTTTACATAATTTAGGGCCCACTTTGCTGAAAGTGGACAACCCCTTTAAATTTAGTGATAATATTATATCGTACATCTTGTATACCATGTTGATTCTAACAAGATAGATGATACATTTATTATCTTTAAGGGTTCAAATTCCTGGCACTTCAAATGATTTGGGGAACAGGGGACACAAAGTTCCTGTGTGAATGGAAAAGTACTGCCTATTTGTAACAACTGGACTAGTCAGAAAGACCCACATTCTTTGGATCATGAGGGTCTCAGTGGTCCTGTGCATAGATCTTATATGTGTTTAGTAGAAAAACATCCTTAATCAATTGTCTGAATGGATTTCCACCTTCACAGATTTAAAGAGGTTATCCACTAATTTAAAGTGGATGGCTTATCCTTTGGATAGGTCATCAATGTCTGATTTGTGGGGGTGCGACAATCTGCACCCACAATAATCATCTGTTCTCGGTGTTGACGATGACCTGAACTGCTCAATTAATGAGCTGCACAGCACATCTCTGTCTATACAGCCCGGTATTGCACACCTGCCCAATAGTTAATTTGAATAACTAACTACTACTACTGGATGTGCAGTACTCGGCCAGTAATGTGCAGCTCTGTAACTGGTCAGATCTAGCCACCGTCGACTCCGGGAAGAGCAGCTTAGTGGGATTGCCGAGTGTCACACCTCACCAATCAGACATTGATGATCTGTGTTATGGGTAGGCCATTAATGTTAAAGTAGTAAACAGCCTCTTTAATGTATTGAAACATCACTGATAATGCCTTGATATATAAAATAGAAAGAGCCCATGAGTTGCATCCATGAAGTAGCTTCAGACTATATGAGTGAGACCGAGCCAAGAATAGGAAAACTAATCCCATCACTAACAGGAGGGACAGAACTGGACAAAGACAGACAGTGTCACAGGACAGGTCAGGATTGTGACAGACGTCGGTGTGGACCCACTGAGCCATTGGCTGGGCTAACCCTGGAGGGGCATAGCTAAGTGATTACCTGGTATTCACTCGAGCCCTGTAGGTGAGGAAAGGCTTGGCCGCAGGTAGTCACCAGGTACCACTCCAGGGCACTCCTTGGGACCCACAGGTCAGAGCAGAGATGCAAAGTACAGGAAGGCAAAACAGAGGCATAGTCAAGTCTGTCCAAGATCTAGGCAGGCAGCACAGGTTCAGTATACCTAGTCAAGGTCAGAAGTGAAGAGATCAGGATAAACGGTAAAAGTACAGGGTCAGTAGCAGTGAAGTCAGAACAAACATGCACCGACAGGATCTAGAGACAACCAACTAGGAAAATAAGCTCAGGTGAAGGTGAGGGAGCAGCTGCCTAATATATTCCTTGCCTAGCAGGGGATAGGCTGGAGAAGACACACCCTACATGACACAGCAGGGATAAATTCCTGCAGGATCTGGTCAAGACTCACTATAGCCAGATGGAGACAGCAGGGATGCAGGTGACTTTGGGAGTGCTGCATAAAGACAGTGCAGGGGCCTGATACAGGGAGAAACAGAGTGAAAAATTCAGTTAGTAGGGTGGCACTGAGAAGGCATGAGAGTCGCTAGCTTAGGAAGGATCAAGATCAGAACAACACAAGTAAAGCGCCAGAAAACAAGGAAAAAACTAAGTAATAACTGACAACTCCGAGCAGCCTGCTGGGAGTTTAGATGTTGTAATGCCCAGTAGGCAACAAGATGGAGGTGATCACTGAATACACCTACTGAGAAGCTGGAGAGATCACACACACTCTCCTGGCTAGGCGGCCACAAGTCTCATCCACATTAGATTCTTTGCTGGACAGCATGCTTACTGTTTTAGGCAGATGTGGTAAAAATGCTGTAAATTTACAATCATTTAAAAAATATAAGTGACAAGGCAAGTTTACCAAATATAAAGTGAATTAAAATATAAATTTAAATCTAATGAGTATTTGGTGTTGCTACCCTTTGCATTGGATAAAGTATCAATTATCCTCGGTACATGTGTAGTCATGGAGTTTATAGAATTATAGTCAGATATAAAAGTAACCAATTATACCAAACAGGCGATAATGATTATCAATTTCATATGTAAATTGAAAATCAGGTAGCAACTGAAACAGAAACAGCTGTGTAGGAGTCTTAAATCTGGGCGAGGAACTCTGCTACAAAAGTGAAGTTGTGGTTGTCACAAATCAGTATTGCCAACAGATAAAACAAGGGTTATTGCAAAACTACAACAAGCAGCCCCATAACTGGAATCAGAGTCCCTGTTCCTACATTATGCTTCTCTCAGATATCATAACAAAAACCTGCTGACAAATTTCCTTTAATTGAGCAGATAAAACACAAATCATGTTTACTTCCTTTGAAATCAGAAGATGTCAGCAGTGCCATCAGCTCAGAACTGGTATCAGTGGGAATCAACTATAGTAATCTAATATTCGCTGAAGTCTGATCAGGTGGTCTTCATGGACGAATTGCAGCTAAAAAAGTCTTACCTTAGACATGGAAGCAAGACCAAGTTATTCAACTATGCACAAAAACATAGGAGCTGGGGTGCAGAAAAATGTCAGTAGGTGATCTGGACTGACGATTAGTGATGAGTGAATATGCTCAAATAACGTCTTATCCGAGCATGCTCAGGTGTTACCCGAGCATCTGGGAGTGCTCGTATATTATATTAGACAGCCTGAACATATGTGAGAATTCCCTAACAGGCAATCCCTGCATATGTTGTGTCTGTCTAACAGCCACAAATCCTGCAGCCGCAGGGACTCGAACATAATATATGAGCACTCCCAGATGCTCTTATAACACCCGAGCATGCTCGGATAAGATGTTACCCGAGCACGTTCACTTATCACTTTATTATTTTATTTATTTATTTATTGTGCTTTGCTTATATAATGCTATCATATTCCACAGCGCTTTATAGACACTATCATCACTGTCCCCATTGGGCCTCACAATCTAGATTCTCTATCACCATGTCTTTAAAGAGTGGGAAGAAACCGGAGTACCTGGAGGAAACCCACGAAAACAAGGGGAGAACATACAAACTCCTTGCAGATGTTGTCCTTGGTGGAATTTGAACCCAGACCCTCAGCGATGCAATTCTAACAACTGAGCCAACGTCCTGCCCTTGCCCATCACTACTGATGGGTTAAAATTTAAAGTATTTGGCTGCAACAAACGGAATAGTGTTCACCAGAAGGCTGGAGAGAACAGTACAATTATGAGGGTCTACAGGCAACAGTGAAACATCATGGAGCTTCCTTGCATGTATGGGGCTACATTTCAAAAGCTGTTGGGGATTTGGTAAGGTTTAACTTTGCTAAATGTATTTATACATCATGCAGTACAATCAAGGAGGCATCTTGTTGACTTCCAACTTATCCTGCAGAAAGACAATGACCCCAGACATACAAGCAATGACATTAATAACTATATTCAACATAAAGAAAAACAAGGAAATATGGCCTTAACAGAGCCCTGATCAGAACATCAGCAAGTCTGTCTGGGATTAAATGAAGAAACAGAAGGATTTACACAAGTCTGTATCCACAGATGTGTTGAACGTATGTGCTTGGAACAATCTCCTTGCAGAGATCCTTCAATAACTGCGTGCAACTGTACCCACAGGAATTGATGCTGTTTTGAAGTCAAAGGGCAATCACGCTAAATACTTATTAGATTTAGTTTCTCTTTTCTTCATTTACTTTACACTGTGTTAATTGATAAAAATAATTTATCGCCTCGTCTATTTTTTAAAGCATTCTTACTTTGCAACATTTTTTCCAAACCTGCCTGTGTAATATTTCTTATCATGAGACTCTTTGTACTACCAAACGTTTATATTGCACAAACCAAAATATATGCCTCCTCTTACCCTTATAAATATATCAAGTTGTTATTTATAGGGTTAATCTTCTATAGTAAGCTCTCTGCAGACCACATCCCATGTTTATGTGTACCTTACGTAACCATTTTTACAGAAAACCATGACATGCACCAGCTGCTTCTGGCCCACATATGTCCAAATGCTTGAAAAGTATTAGAATTAATGTACGGTATATGTTACCTCCCATATGTTCTTCAGACGATCATGTGTCAACAAAACTGTCCTAACAAATCACTCTCTAATGGCGTAGTACATGCTGTTAAGGACACATTCTCTTGTTTGTTTTTAAATTCTGGGTCTACAGTACCGCGGTGAATGTGTGCATGTGTGTGTATGTATATATATATATATATATATATATATATATATATATATATATATATATATATACAAAGACTTTTAAAATATTTTTTATATAGATGTTCTCTTCAATCTGTAATGCCCAAGGCTGTCTAAATGAATACATCGTAAATTAGTATATGAATGTCCCCCAGGCTGATATCTTATAAAATGTAACATCCCATCTGCCCACAATTGAGAGAGAACTGAATTTTCATGACTTTTATTCACATTACAGTTGACTATGCTAGAAAAACACAAGTTTCTCAACCATGTAAGTAAACAGGTATTGGCAAGGGGTAACAATAGGCCTCTCTGCCTTAGTCAGATAGTATGATACTATGGTAGTGCAGTAAACTGAATCTTTGCCTATGTTCAGGGCTGCCACTAGGAATTTTCGGGCCCCATACTGGCAAAAATTTTCTGGGTCCCCTTGTGACACAGCCCAGGCTCCACCCCTCAAACTGTCCACAGTAAAAAAAAATTTAAGCCGCCACCACGATTAGGTACTCTTTTGGCCAGTCCCTACTCTACTCTATCCTATTAATCTTTTGTTAAAGTATCCAATACAATTTAGGTATATTTGTGTTTTTCAATTTTTAAAATGCACCATGACCAGACACCATATTACCACCAAATAAAGACCTATAATACCACACACAAGGAACAAATACCACCACACCATGTCCAGACCACATATTACCACCACATGATGACCAATAATACCACATACAAGGAACAAATACCACCACACATGACCAGGCCACATATTACCACCACATAGTGACCAAATAATAGCACATACAAGGAACAAATACTGCCACACCATGGCTGGACAACATATTACCAACACATAGTGACTGAATACTAAAATACTGATCAGTAATAAAAAAAACACAATACTAATATAAACTAATATCACCATAAGTGCCATTATATACAGGAGATTTGTACTTTGTATGCAGTGTCTGTGTATACAGTGATCACTGGTGACATTGTACACAGGACTGCTGTATATAGTATACAGTGTATAATATCAGTGTACAGGTAACACACTGACTCACCAGTGACATCTCTAGGTGAAGTCCTTCATCTTTGCTTTTCATCTTCATCCAGCACAGAGCGCCATCACTTCTTCCAGCCAGGGCTGGTCTCTGCAGGAAATAACACAGTTATCTAGAGCTCCGCTTGCAGTACACATTACTTTTTTTTCCAAATTCTAAACTACACCAGATGAAGAAAAAAAGGCAACAGTGTTGCTCTGCACAGTAACAGGACCGCCTCCCCCATTTAAAACACTATCCTCAAAAAATAAAATAAATACCTCACTGCAGTAATAATATCCCCCATCCTGGCCCCCGTGTGTCTCATTCTTGGCTCCAGCCGTATGTTCTCCCATCCTGTCTCCATGTGATGTCCCATCCTGTCGCATCTGATCTCCCCATCCTGCCCCATCTGTCCTATTTTCCTGCCCCATGAGTCCCATGATCCTGCCCCATCTGTCCCATGATCCTGCCCCATCTGTCCCATGATCCTGCCCCATCTGTCCCATGATCCTGCCTCATCTGTCCCATGATCTGCCCCATCTGTCGCATGATCCTTCCCCATCTGTCTCATGATCATGCCCCATCTGCCCCATGATCCTGCCCCATGATCCTGCCACATCTGTCTCCATCATATCCATCCTGCCCCATGATTAGTGTTGAGCAATACCTTCCGATATCGGATGGTATCGGCCGATATCTGAAAAATATCGGATATCGCCGATACCGATACCCGATACCAATACAAGTCAATGGGACACAAGTATCGGAAGGTATCCTGGATGGTTCCCAGGGTCTGAAGGAGAGGAAACTCTCCTTCAGGCCCTGGGATCCATATTCATGTGTAAAATAAAGAATAAAAATAAAAAATAGGGATATACTCACCCTCTGACGCGCCCTGGTAGTAACCGCTGTAACCGGCAGCCTCTGTTCCTAAGAATGAGCGAGTGAAGGACCCGCGATGATGTCGCGGCTTGTGATTGGTCGCGTGACCGCTCATGTGACCGCTCACGTGACCAATCACAAGCCGCGACGTCATCGCAGGTCCTTCACTCGCTCATTCTTAGGAACGGAGGCTGCCGGTTGCACGTCTGAGGTCCAGGCTCCGTCGGAGGGGTGAGTATATCCATATTTTTTATTTTTATTCTTTATTTCTTACATGAATATGGATCCCAGGGCCTGAAGGAGAGTCTCCTCTCCTCCAGACCCTGGGAACCATACACTGGGAACTTCCGATTCCGATTTCCGATATCACAAAAATATCGGAACTCGGTATCGGAATTCTTATACCGCAAATATCGGCCGATACCCGATACTTGCGGTATCGGAATGCTCAACACTACCCATGATTCTACACCATCTGTCTCCATGGTGCCCCATGATCCCGCACCATGTGTCTCCATCCTGCCCCATGATCCTGCCCCATCCATCTTCATCCTGCCCCATGATCCTGCCCCATCTTTCTATATCCTGCCCCATGATCCTGCACCATCTGTCTCCATCCTGCCCCATATTCTTGCACCATATGTCTCCATCCTGCCCCATGATCCTGCCCCATCTGTCTCCATCCTGCCTCAAGATCCTGCACTTTCTGTCTCCATTCTGCCCCATATTCCTGCCCCATCTGTCTTCATCCTGCATCATTTCTCCATCCTGCCCCTTGTGTCTCCAATCCTGCCCCCTGTATCTCCAATCCTGCCCCTTTCTCCATTCTGCCCCGTGTCTCCATTCTGCCCCTTGTCTCCATTCTGCCCCTTGTCTCCCATACTGCCCCAGTGTCTCCCATCTTGCCCCAGTGTCTCACATCCTGCCCCCATGTCTCCATTCTGTCCCTTGTCTCCATTATACCCCATGTCTCCATTCGGCCCCAGTGTCTCCAATCCTGCCCCAGTGTCTCTCATCCTGCCCCCGTGTCTCACATTATACCCTCATGTCTCTATTCTGCCCCTGTCTCTCCATTATGCCCCTTGTCTCCATTATTCCCCTTGTCTCCCATCCTGCCCCAGTGTCTTAATTCTTCCCCTGTGTCTCCCATCCTGCCCCAGTGTCTCACATTCTACCCCATGTCTCCATTCTGCCCCAGTGTCTCACATTCTACCCCCTGTGTCTCACATCCTGCTTCCAGTGTCTCACATTCTGCCCCCTGTGTCTCACATTCTGTCCCCTGTGTCTCACATCATGCCCCCTGTGTCTCACATCCTGCCCCCTGTGTCCTACATCCTGCCCCCTGTGTCTCACATCCTGCCCTGTGTCTCACATCCTGCCCCCTGTGTCTCACATTCTGCCCCCTGTGCCTCACATTCTGCCCCGTCTCTCATCCTTCCCCTGTGTCTCACATCCTGCCCTGTGTCTCACATCCTGCCCCCTGTGTCTCACATCCTGTCCCCTGTGTCCTACATCCTGCCCCCTGTGTCTCACATCCTGCCCTGTGTCTCACATCCTGCCCCCCGTATCTCACATTCTGCCCCCTGTGTCTCACATTCTGCCCCATCTCTCATCTTGCCCCTGTGTCTCACATCCTGCCCCGTGTCTCACATCCTGCCCCCCGTGTCTCACATACTGCCCCGGGCTTGCCACATTCAATAAAAATTAAAAAAACACTTTCTCCTTACCTGGCCGCACTCCAGCACCGACGTCCATCCTTGTCAGTTCAGCAAGGACTCGCCAGCGAATGAGAATGACATCATACGCTGGCGATGTGTGCGCTGACGTCAGTTACCAGCCTCAGATTGGCTGGCGGCTTTAACTATTGCCATGCGGGCCCATAAGACAATGGAGGAACTGACCCAGGTTCAGTTACTGTGCCGGCAGAAGCCTGCCGCTGGGGCCTGGACCTGATAGGCAAATGAGACGGGACCCGATGCAGGCCCCCTCTGCCCACCGGGCCCCATGCGCCAGTCAGGGCAGTAATGCACTGATGGCGGCCTTGCCTATGTTAGATATGACACTGTGATAAATTTAACTATCTCATTTTATGGCGCATAATGAAATGGCATGACAGCTTGTACTCGCCTCTTCAGTTGTTATGTGGCAGACTGAAGTATGGCTTGAATTTCAAACTATGCTTTGTATAGCTTTAGTGGAAGACTTTACCAGATTAGAAGAAATATAGATGACGTGTCCACACTACATCCCTCCATACTGATGATGAAGAAAATAGTAAAACCGATCATCTTTTAACTAGATTTCTATAGTGTATTAACCATTAAAGAGGTTTTCTCAACATCTATGCAAGAGTGCACTGCTCCCCAGCCGCCTTCTTTCTTGTTGGCGGAGTATGTTGTGTTCCTGCTTTATATACTGTTTAAACTAGTTGCATTGCAATGCCACTGGCCTGAACAGTACACTTTCTGATGCCACAAGCAGGGGCCCCTGGCCTCTACAGCACTTGCAGTACTTGCCGACACAGACAAAAAACTCCTTGTGTAAGAACAATACATGGGCCCTTTTCAGCCCAATAATTCATCATAATAGAGGTGGAAATTCAGTCACATAGGTTGCACCAATGATATATCTGCCCCTGCCCAGGAGCATCAGAGGAGCAGTGTGTCACTGAAGCTGGATGGATCTAGCCATCCAGGTCGTTTCAGGGCAGAGGGTTAAACAGTCTTAATAGAAAGAGCTTGCAAGAGCTGAACTCCTTGCCTAGAAGACCATTCACCTATGATATGGTATATGCACTGGAAATCTTTAAGGTGCCAGCAGTCCCACCAAGGTTTTCATAGGAAAAACTGCTGTCATTTTTGCAGCTGCTGTGCCATCAGCTTCTTTTTTTTATAGCTTAAATTATATGTAGCAAAAGGCTTCTGCTTTTCCATAGAATGAGCATGATACTTGTTTTAACTGATTCACAGTTCCCAAACCACCAAGACATTTAGAAAGAAATAAAGAAGAAACTGATCATGTGCACAGCAATGTCATTTTTATATCACTGTGCATTACATTCGTGTTTTATGGTAGCTTTGAGGCTTTTTTTCAGGCAGATTCCAGGTGCAATCTGCCTGAAAAAGATGTTGTGTGCACATACCCATAAACTGCAGAGGTGGCTGATAACCTAGGCAATGAGGTGTAAGGAAAAAAATGAATATAAAATATAAATCCCTCCATTAATGAGAACAGAGAAACAAGTTAATTGCAAGTTTGCAAAGCACTTAGCAGTTTTACCAATTTAATATAATGGGAATAACCATTATTTGTGCACAAATAAATATTACCGTATATACTCGAGTATAAGCCGACCTTAGTATAAGCCGAGGCAACTAATTTTGACACTGAAAACTGGGTAAGCTTATTGACTCGAGTATAAGCGGGGTATGCATTGTCCCCTCATCCCTGTCCTGCTATGTGTGGCTCCCCCCATCCTGTCCTGCTTTGTGTGGCTCGCCCTGTTGCATGCATGGCTTCCCTGGTCCCCTCGTATGCATGGCTCCCCCATCCCATCTTGTATGCATGGCTCAGCTCCCTGTTGTGGATTCTGTTTTTGGGCTCCCTCTGGTGGTTACAACTGGTACTGGGTGACTTTGGTGGGTTGCGGTCTCTGGTTTCCACCTGTCCATCAGAGGCTGGGTGTTTCCTATTTAACCTGGCTTTCCTGTCATTCCTTGCCGGCTATCAATGTATCAGTGTGTCTCTGTTACCTTTGCTACCTGCTCCTAGGCCTTCAAGACAAGCTAAGTCTGGATTTCCCTGTTTCATGTTTGCTTTCATGTTTTTAGTCCAGCTTGCAGATATGTAATTCTCTGCTGCTGGTTGCTCTAGTGGGCTGAAATTACCACTCATGTACCATGAGTTGGCACATGAGTTCAAGTAATTTCAGGATGGTATTTTGAAGGGTTTTAAGCTGACCGCGCAGTTCACCTTTTGTATCCTCTGCTATCTAACTTAAGCGGGCCTCATTTTGCTGAATCTGTTTTCATAACTACGTTTGTGCCTTCCTCTCATTTTACCGTCATTATATGTGGGGGGCTGCTATTTCTGTGGGAATATTTCTCTGGAGGCAAGATAGGTCTGTGATTCTTCTGATAGGGGTAGCTAGATCTCCGGCTGGCGCGAGACGTCTAGAGCCCCCCCAGGAACGTTCCCCGGCTGCTGTTAGTTGAGTGTTGAGGTTCAGGATCGCGGTCAGCTCAGGTTCCATCACCCTAGAGCTCGTCCTGTTTTTGCCCGTGTTATGTGTTTAATTCCCTGCCATTGGGAACATGACAGTATAGCCGGCCCACAAAGTGTTAATTGTTTGGGCTGAAGCAGGAGAAAAAGAAGGGTTGAAGGGAATTTTTTTTTTTTTCCCTCAGAGTTTTGCTGCCTAGCCCTTAATTGCTGTCTAGCTGCTTCTTACCTCCTCTTAACCCTTGAATGGCTCTGACCTTAGCTGTTTAACATGGATGTCCAGAGTTTGGCTTCCAGCCTGAATAATCTTGCTGCAAAAGTTCAAAACATACAGGATTTTGTTGTTCACACTCCTATGTCTGAACCTAGAATTCCTATTCCAGAGTTTTTTTCTGGAGATAGATCTACCTTCCTGAATTTCAGGAACAATTGCAAATTGTTTCTTTCTTTGAAATCTCGCTCCTCTGGAGACCCTGCTCAGCAGGTCAAGATTGTAATATCTTTCCTGCGGGGCGACCCTCAGAATTGGGCATTTGCATTGGCACCAGGGGATCCTGCATTGCTCAGTGTGGATGCGTTTTTTCTGGCACTGGGATTGCTCTATGAGGAACCTAACCTGGAGATTCAGGCTGAAAAGGCTTTATTAGCCCTCTCTCAGGGGCATGATGAAGTGGAAGTATATTGTCAAAAATTTCGGAAATGGTCGGTGCTTACTCAGTGGAATGAGTGCGCCCTGGCTGCAAACTTCAGAGATGGTCTTTCTGAGGCCATTAAGGATATTATGGTGGGGTTCCCTGCGCCTACAGGTCTGAATGAGTCTATGGCTATGGCCATTCAGATTGATCGGCGTTTACGGGAGCGCAAACCTGTGCACCAGTTGGCGGTGTCTTCTGAACAGGCACCTGAGACTATGCAATGTGATAGAATTCAGTCCAGAAGTGAACGGCAAAATTATAGGCGGAAAAATGGATTGTGTTTTTATTGTGGTGATTCAGCTCATGTTATATCAGCATGCTCTAAACGCACAAAAAAGGTTGATAAATCTTTTGCCATTAGTACTCTGCAGTCTAAGTTCATTTTGTCTGTAACTCTGATTTGTTCACTGTCATCCATTTCCGTCGATGCCTATGTGGATTCGGGTGCTGCCCTGAGTCTTATGGATTGGTCATTTGCCAAATGCTGTGGTTTTAGTCTGGAGCCTCTGGAAGTTCCTATTCCTTTGAAGGGAATTGACTCTACACCATTGGCTATGAATAAACCGCAGTACTGGACACAAGTGACCATGCGCATGACTCCCGTTCATCAGGAGGTGATTCGCTTCCTTGTACTGTATAATTTACATGATGTACTAGTGCTTGGTCTGCCATGGTTACAAACTCATAATCCAGTACTGGATTGGAAAACAATGTCTGTGTTAAGCTGGGGATGCCAGGGGGTTCATGATGATGCACCTCTGATTTCAATCGCTTCATCTACTCCTTCTGAGGTCCCTGCGTTTTTGTCTGACTATCGGGATGTTTTTGAGGAGCCTAAGCTCAATTCGCTCCCTCCTCATAGGGATTGTGACTGTGCTATAGAATTGATTCCTGGCAGTAAGTTCCCTAAGGGTCGTTTATTTAATCTGTCACTGCCAGAGCATACTGCTATGCGGAATTATATTAAGGAGTCCTTGGAAAAGGGACTTATTCGTCCATCTTCGTCCCCTCTGGGAGCAGGTTTTTTTTTCGTGGCAAAAAAAGATGGTTCCCTGAGGCCTTGTATAGATTATCGCCTTCTGAATAAGATTACAGTCAAATATCAGTATCCATTGCCATTATTGACTGATTTGTTTGCTCGCATTAAGGGGGCTAGGTGGTTCACTAAGATAGATCTTCGCGGTGCGTATAATCTTGTGCGGATAAAGCAGGGTGATGAGTGGAAAACCGCATTTAATACGCCTGAGGGCCATTTTGAGTATTTGGTAATGCCTTTTGGACTTTCTAATGCTCCTTCAGTCTTTCAGTCCTTTATGCACAATATTTTCCATGAATATCTGGATAAGTTTATGATTGTGTATTTGGATGATATTTTGGTGTTTTCTGATGACTGGGAGTCTCATGTTCTACAGGTCAGGAAGGTGTTTCAAGTCCTGCGGGCCAATTCTCTGTTTGTGAAGGGCTCAAAATGTCTCTTCGGAGTCCAGAAGATTTCTTTTTTGGGGTACATTTTTTCTCCTTCTACTATTGAGATGGATCCCGTCAAGGTTCAGGCGATTTGTGACTGGACACAACCTACATCTGTTAAGAGTCTTCAGAAGTTCTTGGGTTTTGCTAATTTTTATCGTCGGTTCATTACTAATTTTTCCAGTGTTGTTAAACCTTTGACTGATTTGACTAAAAAGGGTGCTGATGTTGCTAATTGGTCTCCTGCGGCTGTGGAGGCCTTTCGGGAACTTAGGCGCCGGTTTTCTTCTGCTCCTGTGTTATGTCAACCAGATGTTTCACTTCCTTTTCAGGTTGAGGTTGATGCTTCCGAGATTGGAGCGGGGGCGGTTTTGTCACAGAGAAGTTCCGATGGCTCGGTGATGAAGCCATGTGCGTTCTTTTCTAGAAAATTCTCGCCCGCCGAGCGCAATTATAATGTGGGTAATCGGGAGCTTTTGGCCATGAAGTGGGCATTTGAGGAGTGGCGTCATTGGCTTGAGGGTGCTAGACATCGTGTGGTGGTCTTGACTGATCACAAAAATCTGATTTACCTTGAGTCTGCCAGGCGTCTGAATCCTAGACAGGCTCGTTGGTCGTTGTTTTTTTCTCGTTTCAATTTTGTGGTTTCATACCTCCCAGGTTCAAAGAATGTGAAGGCAGATGCTCTTTCCAGGAGTTTTGTGCCTGACTCTCCTGGAGACTCTGGGCCTACTGGTATCCTTAGGGATGGGGTAATATTGTCCGCCGTCTCCCCAGACTTGCGACGTGCATTGCAGGAGTCTCAGGCGGATAAACCTGATCGTTGTCCACCAGAAAGACTGTTTGTTCCTGATGATTGGACCAGTAGAGTCATCTCCGAGGTCCATTCTTCTGTGTTGGCTGGTCATCCTGGAATATTTGGTACTAGAGACTTGGTGGCCAGGTCTTTTTGGTGGCCTTCCTTGTCAAGGGATGTGCGCACCTTTGTGCAGTCTTGTGAAGTGTGTGCTCGGGCTAAGACTTGCTGTTCTCGGGCCAGTGGGTTGTTGTTATCCTTGCCTATCCCGAAGAGGCCTTGGACGCACATTTCCATGGATTTTATTTCAGATCTCCCTGTCTCACAGAAAATGTCCGTTATCTGGGTTGTGTGTGACCGCTTTTCTAAGATGGTTCATTTGGTACCCTTGCCTAAGTTGCCTTCCTCCTCTGAGTTGGTCCCTTTATTTTTTCAGAACGTGGTTCGTTTGCATGGGATTCCGGAGAATATCGTTTCTGACAGGGGATCCCAGTTTGTGTCTAGATTTTGGCGGACGTTTTGTGCTAAGATGGGCATTGATTTGTCTTTCCCGTCTGCATTCCATCCTCAGACGAATGGCCAGACGGAGCGAACTAATCAGACCTTGGAAACTTATTTAAGGTGTTTTGTTTCTGCTGATCAAGATGACTGGGTTGCCTTTTTGCCACTGGCCGAATTTGCCCTTAATAATCGGGCTAGTTCTGCTACTTTGGTTTCTCCTTTCTTTTGTAATTCGGAGTTTCATCCTCGTTTTTCCTCTGGTCAGGTGGAGCCTTCGGATTGTCCTGGAGTGGATGTGGTGGTGGACAGGCTACATCAGATTTGGAATCAGGTGGTGGACAATTTGAAGTTGTCTCAGGAGAAGACTCAGCAGTTTGCTAATCGCCGCCGCCGCGTGGGTCCCCGACTTCTTGTTGGGGACTTGGTGTGGTTGTCTTCTCGTTTTGTCCCTATGAAGGTCTCTTCTCCTAAGTTCAAGCCTCGGTTCATCGGTCCTTATAAGATCTTGGAGATTCTTAACCCTGTATCTTTTCATTTGGATCTCCCAGCATCGTTTGCTATTCATAATGTGTTCCATCGGTCGCAATTGCGTTATTGCGTTATTGCGTTGAGCCTCCTGCTCCGGTGCTGGTGGAGGGAGAATTGGAGTATGTTGTTGAGAAGATCTTGGATTCTCGTGTTTCCAGATGTAAACTCCACTATTTGGTTAAGTGGAAGGGTTATGGTCAGGAGGATAATTCCTGGGTGGTCGCCTCTGATGTTCATGCGACTGATTTGGTCCGCGCCTTCCATAGAGCTCATCCTGATCGCCCTGGGGGTTCTCGTGAGGGTTCGGTGACCCCTCCTCAAGGGGGGGGTACTGTTGTGGATTCTGTTTTTGGGCTCCCTCTGGTGGTTACAACTGGTACTGGGTGACTTTGGTGGGTTGCGGTCTCTGGTTTCCACCTGTCCATCAGAGGCTGGGTGTTTCCTATTTAACCTGGCTTTCCTGTCATTCCTTGCCGGCTATCAATGTATCAGTGTGTCTCTGTTACCTTTGCTACCTGCTCCTAGGCCTTCAAGACAAGCTAAGTCTGGATTTCCCTGTTTCATGTTTGCTTTCATGTTTTTAGTCCAGCTTGCAGATATGTAATTCTCTGCTGCTGGTTGCTCTAGTGGGCTGAAATTACCACTCATGTACCATGAGTTGGCACATGAGTTCAAGTAATTTCAGGATGGTATTTTGAAGGGTTTTAAGCTGACCGCGCAGTTCACCTTTTGTATCCTCTGCTATCTAGCTTAAGCGGGCCTCATTTTGCTGAATCTGTTTTCATAACTACGTTTGTGCCTTCCTCTCATTTCACCGTCATTATATGTGGGGGGCTGCTATTTCTGTGGGAATATTTCTCTGGAGGCAAGATAGGTCTGTGATTCTTCTGATAGGGGTAGCTAGATCTCCGGCTGGCGCGAGATGTCTAGAGCCCCCCCAGGAACGTTCCCCGGCTGCTGTTAGTTGAGTGTTGAGGTTCAGGATCGCGGTCAGCTCAGGTTCCATCACCCTAGAGCTCGTCCTGTTTTTGCCCATGTTATGTGTTTAATTCCCTGCCATTGGGAACATGACAGCTCCCCTATCCCATCGTTGTATTTATGACTGGGTTCTCCCATCCCATCATTGTACTGTATGCATGGCTTGACTCGACTCCCCATCCTCCCCGTCACCCTCCTCGTGCCGTCGCTGCACGTTCCTGCATCTTCATTGTCCCGATGCAGCAGCTCTTCCTGTGCTGAGCGGTCACTTGGTATCGCTCATTAAGGTAATGAATATGCGCTCCACACTTATGGGAGTGGAGACACATGCACATTCATTACCTTAATGAGCGGTACCAAATGAGCGCTCAGCACAGTAAGAGCTGCCGCAACTGGACAACGGAGATGCAGGGATGTTCAGCAACGGCTTGAGGAGGGTGAGTATGATGTCACAGCCACCGACTCCTGCTGCTGCTCCGCCGGTCCCCTCCCCCATTGGCTTTCTGGACAATGACTCATGTATAAGCCGGGGGGGGGGGGCATTTTCAGCACAAAAAAATGTGCTGAAAATCTTGGCTTATACATGAGTATACACAGTATGTTAGAGATACAGTATGTTAGAGATGGCAGAATGTGAAGTCAAACAAGCCAATAATTCCAAGTGAAAACCTTTTGAGCAGTGAACAACTGAATGCAATGGCTCACTGACCAGTCTGGGGCTAGATGAGGTCATACACAAGGAGCTGCCATGTCTTTTGACACATTTTTGCTATAGTCAACATTTACTTTATAAACAACTAGCTGTACTACCCGGCTTCGCCCGGGGTAATAACTGCTGTTAGCAAAATAGAATGTGTTAACAAAAATTTATTCTGCACAAAAAAAACACAAAACAAATAGATAGAAATGTAATTATTAAAAGGCAAAAACTAAGCTAATAGAAGCATTTTACAACATATATTTCAACACCAGAGATATTCCACACAGATTTAACTAAATTGGCCAAGTAATGTGAAGTAATCTTCTACTACTTTTGGCTGTTCCAACTCTTGAACAGGCCACATAAAGTTGACCATGAGAAAAGCATGGAGATTGTAAATCTAAGCTAGCTGAAGAGCCCGGCGTTGCCTGGGCATAGTAAATATCTGTGGTTAGTTATAGCACCTCACTTCTCTTATTTTCCCATCACGCCTCTCATTTTCCCCATCACATCTTTCATTTTCCCCCTCACATCTCTCATTTTCTCCCTCACACTTCTCATTTTCCCCCTCACTCCTCTTATTTTCCCCCTCACTCCTCTCATTCCCCCCTAACACTTGTCATTTCGACCTCACATCTGTCATTTTCCGATCACTCCACTATTTTCCCTCACTCCTCTCATTTTGCACTCACACCTTTTCATTTTCACCTCACACCTCTCATTTTCACCTCAGTATATACATGTTTGTCATCTCCCTTATATATAGCATACACCTGTATGTCAACTCCTGTATATAGTATATACCTGTATGTCATCTCCCCTGTATATAGTATATACCTGCTGTGTGTCATCTCCCCTGTATATAGTATATACCTGTATGTCATCTCCTCCTATATATAGTATTTACCTGTATGTAATCTCCTGTATATACCTGTGTGTCATCTCACCTATATATAGTATATATCTGTGTGTCATCTCCTCCTGTATATAGTATATACCTGTATGTCATCTCCTCCTATACATAGCATATACCTGTATGTCATCTCCTCCTGTATATACTATATACCTGTAGGTAATCTGCTCCTGTATATAGTATATACCTGTGTGTCATCTCCTTCTGTATATAGTATATACCTGTATGTCATCTCCTGCTGTATGTAGTATGTACCTGTATGTCATCTCCTTCTCTATATAGTATATACCTATGTGTCATCTCTCCTGTATATAGTATATATCTGTGTGTCATCTTCTCCTGCATATAGTATATACCTGTGTGTCATCTCCCCTGTAAATAGTATATACCTGTGTGTCATCTCCTCCTGTATATAGTATATATCTGTATGTCATCTCCTCCTGTATTAGACCTCGTTCACACGTTATTTGGTCAGTATTTTTACCTCAGTATTTGTAAGCTAAATTGGCAGCCTGATAAATCCCCAGCCAACAGTAAGCCCACCCCCTGGCAGTATATATTAGCTCACACATACACATAATAGACTGGTCATGTGACTGACAGCTGCCGGATTCCTATATGGTACATTTGTTGCTCTTGTAGTTTTTCAGCTTATTAATCAGATTTTTATTTTTGAAGGATAATACCAGACTTGTGTGTGTTTTAGGGCGAGTTTCGTGTGTCAAGTTGTGTGTGTTGAGTTGTGTGTGGCGACATGCATGTAGCGACTTTTGTGAGATGAGTTTTGTGTGGCGACATGCGTGTGTCGAGTTGCATGTGACAGGTTAGTGTAGCAAGTTGTGTGCAGCAAGTTTTGCGCATGGCGAGTTTTGCGCGTGGCGAGTTTTATGTGTGGTGCCTTTTGAGTATGTGCAAGTTTTGTGTGAGGCAACTTTTGCATGTGTTGCAACTTTTGTGCATGTGGCAATTTTTCCGTGTGTGCAAGTTTTGCGTGTGGCGAGTTTTCCATGAGGTGAGTTTTGCACGTGTGGCGAGTTTTGAGCGGCGACTTTTGTGTTTCAACTTTTATGTGGCAAGGTTGGTGTATGTGTGGTGAAATGTGCGCTGAGGGTGGTATATGTGTTTGAGCACGTGGTAGTGTGTGGCGCATTTTGTGTGTGTGTTCATATCCCCGTGGTGGTGTGGTGATTATCCCATGTCGGGGCCCCACCTTAGCAACTGTACAGTATATCCTCTTTGGCGCCATCGCTCTCATTCTTTAAGTCCCCCTTGTTCACATCTGGCAGCTGTTAATTTGCCTCCAACACTTTTCCTTTCATTTTTTCCCCATTATGTAGATAGGGGCAAAATTGTTTGGTGAATTGGAAAGCGCGGGGTTAAAATTTCACCTCACAACATAGCCTATGATGCTCTCGAGGTCCAGACGTGTGACTCTGCAAAATTTTGTGCCTGTAGCTGCGACGCCTCCAACACTTTTCCTTTCACTTTTTCCCCATTATGTAGATAGGGGCAAAATTGTTTGGTGAATTGGAAAGCGCGGGGTTAAAATTTCACCTCACAACATAGCCTATGACGCTCTCGGGGTCCAGACGTGTGACTGTGCAAAATTTTGTGGCTGTAGCTGCGACGGTTCAGATGCCAATCCCGGACATACATACACACATACACACATACATACACACATTCAGCTTTATATATTAGATTTGTTTTTTGGTAACTCCTTAGTAATATCCGCATTAATAAGCATTAGAGCCTATAACTCTGTTGCCAATCCGCCAGTTGTTATTTTATTTGTAATAACCACTGCATGTTTGGAACAATGACTACTTATCACTATTTGGCATTTAGCCTAAAATATAAATATATATTACGTTGAATGCTAAGTGGTGATCAGTAGTCGGATCTGCAATCAATTGAAGAGCTAATCGCTTGCATTCGACTTTCAAGTACAGACTAATTGTGAGGCGTTTTCCGTTTTCTCAGCTGCATTAAATTCTTTGCTTATTTTCTGTCTAGGTGGTCTTATTAATTGAAGGGGAACATTTTTGCATTTAAATAGACCTCTATGCACATATGTCAGTCTTGAAATTATACTAAAAATATTATTTTACGTTCTTAAAATTTCCATTAGTTTTCAATTAATACATCATCAGTTGTTTTCAATACACTATTAATAAGGGACCATATAATATCACTTTGCTTGGAAAAAATGCTTTTGAGAATGATACTTTAACTATTTTAGTGCTAAGAAATCCAAGGCTTTGATTGCTGTTTTAGTTATGTATCAGTTTTTATTTGTTTGCTTTTGAAGTTTGCTCAATATTAAACAAATTGCAAATTATAACTATTTTGGTGCTAAGAATAGGATTCAATGGCATATCAAAGTTTGGGCACTCTTGGTCAAAATTACTGTTATTGTGAACAGTTAGGAGTTTTAGAGATAGTTTAATCTTCAACTTGCTTAACGTTAAAGATGACAAATTTCCTTTGTATTTTAGGCAAAAATAAAATCAGCATGTCATGTTTTACATTTTAAAAATTACAAAAGGGAAAATGGGCCGATGTAAATGTTTGGGCACACTTGAAGATTTGTGTGCTCAGATAATTTTGACAAAGGTGTCAGACCTTAATTAGCCTAATAGGATTATGACTTGTTTACTATCATCATTAGGAAAGGCAAGGTGAGGCAAATTTCCCTGCTTTATAAAAACGCAGCCTCCTCCAACCTTGTGCCAAAAACAGCAGCTATGAGTTCTTCTAAGCAGCTGCCTTACAGTCTGAGAATGAAAATGGTGGAGGCTCACAAAGCGGGAGAAGGCTATAAGAAGATAGCAAAGCGTTTTTACAAGTTGCCCTTGTAAAATATACAGATGACATGAACAGTGCAGGTCAGATAAGATATGGAAGATTAAGCAAACTCTCAGGTCATGTGCACACGTTCAGTATTTTTTCACGTTTTTTTCGCGTTTTTTCGCTATAAAAACATGATAAAAATGCACAAAAAACGCGAAAAAAATGCTTACATATGCCTCCTATTATTTACAGTGTATTCTGCATTTCTTGTGCAAATGTTGCATTTTTTTCCGCGAAAAAAATCGCATCGCGGAAAAAAAAGCAACATGTTCATTAAAATTGCAGGGATTCTGCACACCTAGGAATGCATTGATCTGCTTACTTTCCGCATGGGGCTGTGCACACCATGCGGGAAGTATGCTGATTATGTGCGGTTGGTACCCAGGGTGGAGGAGAGGAGACTCTCCTCCACGGACTGGGCACCGTATAATTGGTAAAAAAAAAAGAATTAAAATAAAAATTAGTGATATACTCACCTTCGATGGCCCCGGAGTCTTCCCGCCTCTCAGCGGTGCATGCTGCCACGTCCGTTCCTATAGATGGTGTGTGTGAAGGACCTGCGATGACGTCGCGGTCTTGTGATTGGTCGCATGACCGCTCATGTGACCACTCACGTGACCGTGACGTCATCGAAGGTCCTGCACACACACACACCATCTATAGGAACGGACGCCGCTGAGGAGATCGGCTGTCTGCAGGTGAGTATAACCATTTTTTTTTTTTTATTATTATTATTTTTAAACATTCTATCTTTTACTATTGATGCTGCATAGGCAGCATCTATAGTAAAAAGTTGGTCACACTTGTCAAACACTATGTTTGACAAGTGTGACCAACCTGTCAGTCAGTTTTCCAAGTGATGCTACAGATCGCTTGGAAAACTTTAGCATTCTGCAAGCTAATTTCACTTGCAAAATGCTAAAAAAAGCGAAAAAAACGGGAAAAAAACGCAAAAAAAGCGGATTTCTTGCAGAAAATTTCCAGTTTTCTTCAGGAAATTTCTGCAAGAAATCCTGACGTGTGCACATACCCTCAGTGAGAGCTGCTCCTTGGATTACTATAGAGGCAAATCAGAACCCCTCCTTGACTGCAAAAGTCCTTCAGAAAGATTTAGCAGTCTAGAGTTGTGGTACATTGTTCTACTGTTCAGAAACACCTGTAGAAGAAAACCTATTTGTGTCCTCATCATAAATTTCTGCATCAGAAGTTTGCAAAACAACATCTAAACAAGCCTGATGCATTTTGGAAATAAGTCCTGTGGACCGATGAGAATAAAATGGAACTCTTTGGCCATAATAATCAAAAGTATGTGTGGAGATTAAATGGAAAAGAACATCTCACCAACCATTAAGCATGGGGGTCGATCAATCCTGCTTTGGGGTTGTGTTGCAGTCAGTTGCCCAAGGAACATTTCCCAAATAGAGGAAAGAATTGATTCAATGACATTTTGACAAATTCTTGATGCAAACATAGCACCATCTGTATAAAAACTGAAGTTGCAAAGAGGATGGCTTCTACAAATGGATAATGATCCCGAACCCATGTCAAAATCCACAATAGACTACCTCAAAAGGAGCAAACCGAAGGCTTTACAATGGCCCTCACAGTCCCCTAATCTGAACATCATTGAAAATCTGTGGCTAGACCTCAAAATAACAGTGTATGCAAGACGACCCATGAATCTCATAGAACTGGAAGAATTTTCCAAGGAAGAATGGATGAAAATCTCTCAAATAAGAATTGAAAGACTTGTCTGACTACAGAAAGCATTTACAAGCTGTGACACTTTCAAAAGAGAGTGCTACTAGGTACTAACCATGAGGGTGCCTATACTTTTGCATCAGACCATTTTCCTTTTTGTCATTTTTAAAATGTAAAAGATTAAAATATATATTTGTTCTTTTTTGCCTAAAATACAAAGGAAATGTGTCATCTTTAACTATAGGCCTTTTAGAGATAATTTAATCTTCAACTTGTTTAACTGTTAACAATAAAAGTAATTTTGACCAGGGGTGCCCAAACTTTTACTTCACACTATATTTGAATAAAGGAACAGAAAATAATGATAATGGAAAGAAATGGAATCACTATGACTCATGAACATGACCATATTAGGCTACTTTTATACTTGCTTCATACGGCGCATGATGAATTGCGTCGTTGCAACGTACTGACGCAAGCAGTGAATGCGCCGCACAACGGGGCAGCGAATGCTGTTTTTCAACGCATCCGCTGTCCCATTGTGAGGTGCGGGGAGGTGGGGGCGGAGTTCCGGCCGCCCATGCGCGGTCGGAAATGGCGGACACGACGCACCAAAAAACGTTACATGCAACGTTGTTTGGTGGCGACGGTCCGATGCAACACGACACAACCGTCGCACAACGGTTGCGACGTGTGGCAATGCGTTGCTAATGCAAGTCTATGGAGAAAAAACGCATCCTGCAAGCACTTTTTCAGGATGCGTTTTTTCTACAAAACGATGCATAGCGACGTGCAGTGCACGACGCTAGTGTGAAAGTAGCCTTAAGGTCCCTTGAAGTATACAGTAGGTCTGTAACAAAGTGCCCCCATGCACAATTATGACTATATAAACTCAAACTCTCTAATTAAAGCCTGCACATGGGAATGCCTTGATCAGAGCATATGGAGATAATGGTATCTTCTATGGAAGTGTACCAGGTTTTTAAGAAGGCATTTCATCATCAGCAATTAGTTGCAATGGATTGTCTTCCTTTTGTCCATGACATGGAAGATTCTCAGCTTGATCAAATGAAAGCTGGTATTAATAACACAAGTGAAATGTATCCTGTTTAGCAAAGACTCGTGAGAGTATATTAGATAGACGTGGTGAAGTAATAAAATCATTACACCATGTAGTATATTTGTCTCCGTCTAATTGTTTATTTTATTAATTCTTTGTGAACCTGTTCCCTGACACAAAATGAAATCACATGTTAGATTTTAATAAATGTGAATTCAACAGAAATAAACATTGTGTCCTTAAAGAATTTATTTGTTCAGCTGCTTGATTCTTTCAAATACCTAATTAAATCTGCATTAGATGCTAATTTATCACAGTTGCCATTAAAATGAACTTGTGTGAGCTATATATAATATTATACAAATATATTGGTTCCATACTATGTAAGACATGCTATATTGTACTATATTATCAATTGAATAAAGGCTGACCATGATGATCATCAAGGGGATTACTAGGCTGGTAATGATACAACTCATATGTTATTTGAGTCTGGAAACCTTACAGTCAGTCCAGATATCAGAATCCATATTCAGACCATGAATGACGGACATGTAAAGTCATAAATAGAAAGAATCCAGCACTCGAATGGGGGTGGAGGTGAAATCAGATGAAAAATGTATTACATAGTTTAAACTGTGTGTGCAATACTTGACATTTTGACTTTTTCAAACATACACCATAGAAGTAACATAAATGAAAAATATACCTAAAAAAAGGGAAATGCACAACCCAAGATAAAATGAAAACTCTTATTAATATGAATCAATTAAAAACAGGTTCTAGAGAAAGAATATGTACACAATTTAACAATATACGTATTTGGTTTGGGACCCTTTCCGACACCGACCTATCCAGGAGTGCCATATTCCTACAACATGTGAAGCCAGCCATAAAAGAACAAAAGCCTAAAAATTCTGTGGGTGGCTTGGTTCTCTGGGTGTGGATCTTTTTTTGTGCTTTTTATTATGATGTTAAAATAAAACCGGTATTTGGATCATTCTGAAGAACCTCATGGACATTTTTTTTGCTGTCAGTACCAGGGGCTCATCCTGATGTCTCGGTAGTCTTTACAATGGGTCTACAGATTCCCCAGAAAGCATTGATGGACAAGTGCTGTATACAATAATAACTAGAAATTAATTTTATATTTTACTGGAACAAAAGAGTAGTAAACTTTAAGGCCCCAATTCTTTAAACTTGACATTCCGTGCACAAGTCTTTATGAGGGGAGCTTCTTTCCTGGGTCCCTGCAGGAAAATTACATGCAGGTAAGCTGATTCTATCCTTTAGACAGCGTGACTTCATGCTGTGCATCTAGTCTGTGTATTGGGTCAATGTTTATATATGGTGGCGATATGATAATAATTGCCCTGTTTTCATAAATTCTCCTTGCTTTTACAATACTTCACAGTCTGATACTTTTGTATTATATCCAATTAGCCTGTTTGGGAAGACTAAATAAATATTCTAATATTAAACCATATATAAACATTAGTATACCTTTACTAATATATGAATGTGTTTGGTCTCCAAACAGACTATATTGTTTTTCATGCTAGACAGTCTTAACTCAATTTATATACACCAAATTGACTCTTCTATTTGCTGCATACCCTTAGGGACTACATTTTGGTCCACCCTTGATCTTACCTCTGTATAGTTTCACATTAAATTATTGTTATTGTATGTCATATTTTTCAATAAACTATGTATTTTTATTGAGTATAACAGCTACAAGTGTTGTGTGTTGTCGTTATATGTTCATGGAGAATACTCTTACTTTGATCCTAGATAGTATTCCCAATTCAGATTGAATATGGAGGACCACATGGTTTAAATCATATTATGTTCCCAAATAATTTATATTCTGTGAATTTAATGATATTAATGAGGGGTGTGCAGGACAAATATGCGCCAAATTCATTAAGAGGCACATGCATTATCTGTGTGTATGTACAGTATGTGTTTATGTATGTGTGTATTTATATGTAGTATTAATGCATGTGTATATGTGTATGTTTGTGAGCGTCTATGTATGTGTGCTTGTGTATATGTATGTGTGTATATATGTGTACATGTATGTATATGTGTGTGCATGTATATGTGTGTGTATGTATGCATGTGTGTATGTATTGTAGTGCAGTGAGGTTGGTTCAGTGTGCCAGACAGTGACCACAGAAAAAATTCACAGAAAACGTGTTTAATGTCCACACTCACACATTGTATAGCACATGGTATACTCTGAATCGCAGCCGGGAAACAAAACAGTCCGTGGGAGTCCGGTTGCCCAGGGCGACTGCACCACCATATCACGCTGCAGGGTGCCAGGAGTATGCTCTGCTGGCTCTGTGTTAACTCACACAGGCTGAGCTTCTGCAGAGTTGTCTACTCCGCAAGTTGCAAACTCCAAACCGACACACCCAAACCCTTGCTGCAGGGTTTTTTATAAACTGGAATCTGTGGCCACGGGCCACTTGTAAGACCCGGCCTGGAGGAAACGGACCACCCTGCTACCTTCCTGTAGTCCGTTTAAAAAAAAGCTTATAACGGGTTTTCTTGAACAATGCCTTGGCCAAATAGCTTGAACAGGTCCATGCTTACTTTTATTTTGCCTTGTGACTCACAGGCATTCTGCTGTGACCACAAGGCACTCCAGCCGCTCTAATAGGACTCCCTGCCTCACAGTACATATGTGTGTGTGTGTGTGTGTGTGTGTATGTGTGTGTGTGTGTGTGTGTGTACAGTTGAAACCAGAAGTTTACGTACACTACATAAAAAGACACATATGCATGTTTTTCTCAATATTTGACATAAAAAAAAATAAACCTTTCCTGTTTTAGGTCAATTCGGATTACCATAATTATTAATATTTGCCAAGTGCCACAATAATGAGAGAGATAAACAATTTTAAGGCATTTTTATTACTTACTGCAAAGTCAAAAGTTTGCATACATTTTCATTAGTATTTGGTACCATTGCCCTTAACCTGAAGGACTTGGGTCAAACGTTTGGGATATCCTTCCACAAGCCTCTCACAATAGTTGGTCAGAATTTGGGCCCATTCCTCCTAACAAATAAACCTCTACATCTGCTACACTTGCTGTCATGTGCCAGCTTTATTTCCATCTCAGTAAAAAAATATAAATATATATATTTTTAGAATTGTGTGGGCCCAAATAGAACTTTTGCTTTGGGACCCTGTGGTTGCCATGTGTTCCCCTGCTTGCAGGGTGGTAATAATGATGGCAATCTTCCCCTCATCATAAGTGGCATGTCAGGCAGGGAGGAGGGCGCAGAAACATTTCTTGCACAGGGGTCCCAAGATGTCGGTGTCCGCCCCTGCCTCGAGCATAACAAATGAAGGATAAAAAAGCAAACAACATTAATACCCCACCACTCACTTGTCCTGTCACCCCCTTCTAACCCAACATCTAGTCTTCTGCGCCTCCTCTTTTCTCCTTCTCTTATCTTCTCTAGCCTGCTTTATTTCGAGCTGTGACTTTTGGCCGACTGCACCTCTGACACTCCTGTCCACCATGCGGTCGCGGCCAGCTGGCTGCCTTTTTGCTCAATTCACATGCAAATTAAAAAAAATCTGTATTACTGAGAATTTGTAAAATTTGAGGAGAATTCAATTATGCTCAAATAAATTTGCCCAGCCCTAGTTGTTGGTTAATGTATACTTTCAACATGGTATACTTGTCAAGTGATATTTGCTGAATCAGTAATTATATGATTATGTTTAATATTCTATAAACATTCTGCCCCGTGTACTTGTGATACCTTGTGCCCACTACAACATGAGCTATACACATTTGGATCTGATTGCACATAATCCTTTGTTATCTTTTAAAATTGAGCTGTTCTAGTTAATCCATTATTCTTTATTAGGATTTATAAAATACTGTGCATTATGCGAGTAGAAAATGGTATTTCTGCTTACATTTAGTGCTTTGTTTATCAGGGATAATATCACATATGGAAGAAGTAAATTGTTGGGTTTCATTTTTCAACCATGCAAATAATTACAGATTACAAAGCACAGGAAATACAAAATGATGGAATATTTTCTCAGATGATATTGGTTTAACAACCATAGTCATTAGTAAACTCCAAAGAGGCTTATGGAACTACATGGAATTGGATCAATTTACACACTACATTTTGAAAGATTGTACCTTCATTAAGACGTCTTTTGAAAAATGTGTCTGTTTTGTAAATTTATTATAGTATTTTTAGATGTTACTACAAAATAGATGGTCCTACTTTGGTTTTCTTGTGCCTGCATTTAGAAAAATCTATTGCTCTTTACCTTTATCTACAGTACATGAAAGTTCCTTTTGCCTCTTCAGGGAGGAAAATTATAATTTTAACCCCTTCACAACATGTGCCACACATGTTCTGCGCATGTTGTGTCCCTCCATTTGATGTGGGCTCTGGTGCTGACCCCGCATCTTTCCGGCACATGTAAGGTGTTTTGAACAGCTGACATGTGCCTCCAACAGCCGCGGGTGGCATCGCGATCCACCCTCAGCTGGTAACCCGTTAAAGGCCTCTGTCAATCTCTGACAGCGGCATTTAATGTGATCATACTGGAAGCGCTTGACTAATCCCGCCCATCAGCGTCCATGTCACATGACCGCAGGAGACTCCTGTGGTTGTCAGTGCCAGATTGTTATGAGTTGTCCAGCGGTTGGTGCTCATAGCAAATGAGGATTTCTGCTACACACAGGTAATCTGATCATTGCCTGTATGTAGCAGAGGCATTCAGACAACTGCAGCTTCTAGTCTCCCATGGAGACTATTGAAGCATGTAAAAAGTTTTAAAAAGTTTTTAAAAATATTAAAAAAATACAAAAATATAAAAGTTTAAATCACCCCCCATTCTACCCACTCAAAATAAAACAATAAAAAACAAACACATACCGTATCTTTCGGACTAAAAGACGCACCGGACTATAAGACACACCCAGGTTTTAGAGTTGGAAAATAGGGAAAAAAAGGTGGTAAAATATTTAATAACATACTATTATATGTGTTGTTATTATATATAATAGTATGCTATTAGGTTGGAAGCTATGGGACCAGTGTGGTGGCTGTGAAGTACTATGTGAAGACGCTGGAGGGTGAGTATAAGAATGGGGGCACAGGGCTTATATTTAAAGCACCACACCAGCACTAAAAAATAACACTGGAGTGCTGTTTTAAAAACCCATGGGAGAACTATAACTCCCAGCATGTCCTGCAGATCCTATGGCATGCTGGGAGTTATAGTTCATCACAGGAGTGGCAGAGTGCTTTATTGTGTGTTGTAAAGACTAACCTTTTAATTGTGGAAGCCAGCCAGCTGTGGTGAGGTAAAATGCTGGAGCATCCCATCCCATGACACCACAGAGCTCTCCCTCTTGTTGCCTCTCCACAGCACAGGAGTAAGCTTGCAGATTGTAGTGTGGTATCTGCAGGACCTGTGTTGACATCAGAAGAGGGAGGGCTTTGTGCTGCCATGTGATGCTCCAGCCCGCCCACTCCTGACATCACACAGGTCCTTGTGCTGGAGCACTCAGCACCCAGCACAGCCCAGGCAGGTATGCAGTGATCTTGAGTCTCCCCTCTGGCCCCTGCTCCTGCCTCCTCCTCCACCAGACACATAGATCTCCCCAGCTGCTGCAGGAATCCAGTGCTGGGGAAACCATGTGTGTCCCTGTGAAGGAGTATTCATTTGCTGCTCCCGGCTCACCACTCAGCTGACAGGTGGGCGGGAAGCAGCTAATGAATATTCACTGCACTTTAATGATCGGGACCATGTGGTTTCCCCAGCACTGATTCCTGAAGCCGGGCAGGGACATTTTTGTGCCTCCTGCCTCCCAGTGCAATCCCACTCGCTGCTGCCCCCTCCCCATGTTACATCCCTACCATAAGACGCACCCACACTTTCCTCCCAAACTTGGAGGAAAAAAGTGCGTCTTATGGTCAGAAAATTACAGTATTTGGTATTGCCGCATTTAGAATCGCTTGATCAGGCTATAAAAAGAATTATTCCGATCGGTAAACATTGTAGCGAAAAAAGTAAAAACGCTAGAATTACGTTTTTTTCAATTGCTGCATTAAATGTAATCACGGGCGATCAAAAGATCATATCCACACCAAAATGGTATCATTAAAAACATCATCTCAGTATGCCAAAAATAAGCCCTCACCCAACTCCAGATCATGAAAAATGGAGACGCTATGGGGCTCAGAAAATGACACCATTTTTTTAACAAACTTTTTTTTTTTTTTTTTACCATTTAAAGGGAACCTGTCACCCCCCCAGGCGTTTGAAACTAAAAGAGCCACCTTGTGCGGCAGTAATGCTGCATTCTGACAAGGTGGCTCTTTTAGTTATTGGTGCTGTAACTGCAGAAATAATCCATTTTGTAATTTGTCCCAAATACCTTTCTTCAGTCAAGGAGGCAGGCCTTTCCCCCCTGCTGAAGACGCCACACAGCTGTCACTCAAATCCTCTTGGCGCTGGGCGCCACCTCCTTGTCGCTGTTTTGAAATGAGCCGGTGCCTGCGCTCTTTTCTGTGCTCATATGCAGTCTAGCTGACTGAGCCTGTGCGACTGCCCTGCCTGTGAATCCCAGCCCCGCAGTGAGAATAAATCAGAAGACACTGCAGGGCTGGGATTCACAGGCAGGGCGGCTGCACATGCGCAGTCAGGTAGACTGCATTTGAGGACAGACGGGCAGCGCTCACTGCGCCTGCCCAAGGCAGGAGAAAAGAGCGCAGGCGCCGGCTCATTTCAAAACAGTGCTGAGGAGGCGGCGCCCGGCGCCAAGAGGATTTGAGTGACGGCTGTGTGGCGTCTGCAGCAGGGGGGAAACGCCTGCCTCCAGGACTGAAGAAAGGTATTTGGGACTAATTACAAAATGGATTATTTCTGCAGTTACAGCACCAATAACTAAAAGAGCCACCAGGTGGCTCTTTTAGTTTCAAACGCCTGGGGGGGTGACAGGTTCCCTTTAAATAAAAACCTATACAAGTTTGGTATCTACAAACTCATAATGACCTAGAGAATCATAATGGCAGGTCAGCTTTAGCATTTGCTGAACATTATAAAAAAAATTGAAAAAGCTGTTGTGGAATTGCACTTTTTTTACAATTTCACCGCACTTGGAATTTGTTTCCTGTTTTCGAGTACATGATGTGGTAAAACCAATGGTGTCGTTCAAAAGTACAACTCATCCTGCAAAAAATAAACCCTCACATGGCCATATTGATGGAAAAAATTAAAGTTATGGCCCTGGGAGGAAGGGGAGCAAAAAACAGAAACGCAAAAATGAAAAAAGGCTATGGTGTGAATTAGATATGCTTTAAAAAATATACAAAAAAGACAAACAGTAGCACAAATATTAAAAATCGATATCTACCCTGAAGAGCCCTAGGTAGCCCTGTATTCTGAGCTTATGCATTAGCATATTTCAGGTAATTGGGAGTTAAGAGATACAGTCCTATAGTGTCAGTGCTAGACATTTAATCATACACAATAGAATATGTATAGTTATTATTTATCCCATATATCATGTCTCTATGCAATTATAAAGTGACTGTGCAAAATATACTGCAATATGAAAGAAAAGGGTTACTCATCCCATATGTAATGCCTTAATGCGTTTCCCTAAAAGTGGTTGTAAGGCCTGGATAAGAAGGATGCATAGATGAAAATTCCAGATCGAGAATCCTGGATGTTAAGAATATTGCATTTAATCATAGACAATACGCTATTGTATATGATTAAATGTTTAGCACTGCCACTATAGGACTGTATATGGGGCAAACAGCCTCTTACAGGGAAGGTGCCATACAAAAAAAAATTTCCAGCGATTGAGAAAACGTAAAGAATTAATGTTTAAATTTTCTTGAAAAATATTATAATTTGTTTATAATTTAGTAAAATATGAAAAATAATTTTAAAAAGTTTGGCATTTCCACTTTTAAACACTAGGGGGAGCAGCTAATGAAATTTGACAAAAACCTAGTGTACAACTAGCTCACATTACAGCACTGCAGTAATTACGGGCGGAGTCTGCTGACGTGTGTGATGTCTCCTCTCCTCCCCTTCTGGGTGTTTGCTAAGGGATAAGAGACGATGATATTCAGTAGCCCAGTGAGAAGCCATTTTGTTGGTGACTGCAAAGTTATACTGACAAGTAGACAGTCACAGAGGATGGCAGGCAGCAAGGATTCTGGGAGATATATGGTGGAGGGAGCAGGGTGACAGCAGCACAGAGTATTTCAGGAGAGCAGTGTGCAGGTCTATGGGGGCGCCCTGTTTGGTGCGTGGAGCAGCCAGGGATTGTACATAGAGCGCTGTCTTTTATACACATGGATGCAGCGTCTGCTCCACAGAAATCCAGGAAACATTTCTGCTGATTGATGGCCTGTTCTGATCCAGACATTGCATGTAAAGACCCCATTCCCCTCCTCAGATCCTGTCTTCTCCATCTTGTCCTGGCGATGTGTGAAAGCGAGGTGACAGGTGCAGTACGGGGTGATGCGGGGAAGGAAATGTAGCCATATAGTAATGATAAAATGAGACCCCTCTCTTCAGCTGCCTCACCTGCCCTTCCCTGACTTCACCTAACTGGAGGTCATGCTGCCCCCTCTATTACCCCAGACCCGTGTACAGCTGCTCAACCACAACCACCCTAGAATGGGTCCCCTTTCTGAAGATAATACTGCCATAGTGTTCTCACATAATACCACCATACAGGTCACACATAATACCACCATATAGATCACACATAATACTGCCATACAGATCACACATAATACCGCCATATAGATCACACATAATACCATCAAATAGATCACACATAATACCGCCATATACTTCTCACATAATACCGCCATATAGATCTCACATAATACTGTCCTATAGTTCTCACATAATACCATCATATAGATCGCAAATAATGACGCCATATAGATCTCACATAATACCACCATATAGATCTCACATAATACCGCCATATAGATCACACATAATACCGCCATATAGATCACACATAATACCGCCATATACTTCTCACATAATACCGCCATATAGATTTCACATAATACCGCCATATACTTCTCACATAATACCGCCATATAGATCACACATAATACCGACATATACTTCTCACATAATACTGCCATATAGATCTCACATAATACCGCCATATACATCTCACATAATACTGCCATTTAGATCACACATAATACTGCCATATAGATCACACATAACGGGGGAGAGGAGTGCACAGGAGAGGATTAGATACACGGCCCAGCAGTCAGTATCGCACATAGGAGGATTAGATACGTAGCTCAGCAGTCAGTATCACACAGGATAGGATTAGATACACAGCTCAGCAGTCAGGATCACACGGGAGGATTAGATACACGTCTCAGCAAAGTATCACACAGGGTAGGATTAGATACATGGCTCAGCATACAGTAACACAAAATAGAATTAGATACACGGCTCAGCAGACAGCATCACACAGGAGAGAATTAGATACACGTCTCAGCACAGTATCACACAGGATAGGATTAGATACACAGCTCAGCAGATAGAATCACACAGGAGAGGATTAGAAACACGTCTCAGCACAGTATCATGCAGGGTAGGATTAGATACACGGCTCAGCTGACAGCATCACACAGGAGAGGATTAGATACACAGCTCAGTCAGTATCACACAGGAGAGGATTAGATACATGGTTCAGCAGACAGCATCACACAGGGTAGGATTAGATACATGTCTCAGCACAGTATCACACAGGGTAGGATTAGATACACGGCTCAGCAGACAGCATCACACAGGAGAGGATTAGATACACGGCTCAGCAGACAGCATCACACAGGGTAGGATTAGATACATGGCTCAGCACAGTATCACACAGGGTAGGATTAGATACACGGCTCAGCAGATAGCATCACACAGGAGAGGATCAGATATGTCTCAGCACAGTATCACACAATAGCATTAGATACATGGCTCAACACAGTAAAGGTACCTTCACACGAAATGACTTTGTAACGATATCGCTAGCGATCCGTGACGTTGCAGCGTCCTGGCTAGCGATATCGTTTAGTTTGACACGCAGCAGCGATCAGGATCCTGCTGTGATGTCGCTGGTCGCTGAATAAAGTTCAGAACTTTATTTGGTCATCCGATCGCCGTGTATCGTTGTGTTTGACAGCAAAAGCAACGATACCAGCGATATTTTACACTGGTAACCAGGGTAAACATCGGGTTACTAAGCGCAGGGCCGCGCTTAGTAACCCGATGTTTACCCTGGTTACCAGTGTAAAATGTAAAAAAACCAAACAGTACATACTTACATTCGCATCCCCCGCCGTCTGCTTCCCACACTGACTGAGTGCCGCAAAGTGAAAGTGAAAGCACAGCACAGCGGTGACGTCACCGCTGTGCCCTGCTACTGCCGGCGCTCAGTCAGTCAGTCAGTGCAGGAAGCGGATGCCGGGGGATGCGAATGTAAGTATGTGCTGTTTGTTTTTTTTACATTTTACGCTGGTAACCAGGGTAAACATCGGGTTACTAAGCGCGGCCCTGCGCTTAGCAACCCGATGTTTACCCTCGTTACCCGGGGACCTCGGCATCGTTGGTCGCTGGAGAGCGGTCTGTGTGACAGCTCTCCAGCGATCAAACAGCGACGCTGCAGCGATCGGCATCATTGTCGCTATCGCTGCAGCGTCGTTTCGTGTGAAGGTACCTTAACACACATGGGAGGAGATAACTGCTCAAAGTCATCAACACAAAGGATAGGATTAGATTACCTCTCCCCCTCCCCACTGATACTTCACGGCTCTGCTGCTGAGTCCTTTCTCCCTCCCGTCCTTGGTCTCCTCCTATTACCGCAGGGCTCCTGCGATTATATGGGGAAACTGGAGCTCACAGCACACTAAGCTCCAGAAAGATGGCGCTGATCTCCTGCCTCTGCTGTGCTGTGGACGGCTCAGGGGGCGTGGCCAGACCAGAGCAGAGAGCAGCACAATGTAAACTATACGGTTGGACGCCGACTGCAGATCTCTATGCCCAGGGCTGCCGTATTTGCAGAGTGTAAGTGTCGTGCAGCTACACTTACACTCCCGCAAAGCAAAATGGTGGCGCCCAGTGACTGAAAAAATAATTAATAATAAAAAAAATGTTGAAGATAAAAAATGTAAATTTGTATTAAAAATAATTGTTTATATAATCATTTTTAATACAAAAAATAAAATGAGGCACCTTCCCTTTAACTCCTACAAGTCAATAGTGACCCTTTAATGAGCCTTGCCACATGACTTAGGGTACCGTCACACATTGAAATTTCCATCGCTACGACGTTACGATTCGTGACGTTCTAGCGATATCGTTACGATATCGCAGTGTCTGACACGCAGCAGCGATCAGGGATCCTGCTGAGAATCGTACGTCGCAGCACATCGTTTGGAACTTTCTTTCGTCGCTTGATCACCCGCTGACATCGCTGGATCGTTGTGTGTGACAGCGATCCAGCGATGTCTTCGCTTGTAACCAGGGTAAACATCGGGTAACTAAGCGCAGGGCCGCGCTTAGTAACCCGATGTTTACCCTGGTTACAAGCGTAAACGTAAAAAAAAACAAACCGTACATACTCACCCGTCGGTGTCCTTCAGGTCCCTTGCCGTCTGCTTCCTGCTCTGAGTGCCGGCCGGAAAGTGAGAGCAGATCACAGCAGTGCTGCGCTCTGCTCTCACTGTACGGCTGCACTCAGAGCAGGAAGCAGCCGGCAAGGGACCTGAAGGACACCGACGGGTGAGTATGTACGGTTTGTTTTTTTACTTTTACGCTGGTAACCAGGGTAAACATCGGGTTACTAAGCGCGGCCCTGCGCTTAGTTACCCGATGTTTACCCTGGTTACCCGGGGACTTCGGCATCGCTCCAGCGCCGTGATTGCAACGTGTGACCGCAGTCTACGACGCTGGAGCGATGATTATACGACGCTGCGACGTCACGAATCGTGCCGTCGCAGCGATGAAAATTTCAATGTGTGACGGTACCCTTAGGATAAAAGCCAAACCAGTTTATCTTCAGATATGTGTTTTAGGATGTTTTTCCCTCATCAGTGCATAGCAGGAGGTCTGATTCACCTGGATGTGAGGTCTGTGATGGGGACCTAAGGGATAACGTCTCTCCTTGTGGATAGTGAAATGGTTATATACTGGTGTGAGGAGTCATACAGGTCATGTAATGCTCATCCAGCCAAATTACTACCTTTTGCTTTGTAATGATGAGGGGAAAACACCCAAAAACACGTGTCTGCAAATAGAGTGTCTCGCTCGGCTTTTGCTTTAAGACATATGACAAGGCTCATTAAAAGGACAATTTTGACTGTTAGGATTGCTACTGCAAATAGGTGGCATAAGAGATCAAGTCCTCTTCCTCTCTGAAAAGGCAATTTGCATATTTAATTTCCAGAATAGCATAGAATGGCCTATAAGTCTCCTCACATAGGCATGTTACTCTCCACAATAAGAGATGTTACACTTTAGGTATATGAAAATGAAAGTAGATGGTTGAATCAATAAAATAATACAAATACTATACTTAAAACTTAGTTTTACACAATTGTGTATATTTTCATTTAAATATTAAACTACATTCTAGGTTTTGAGGATTGGTTATTCTGAACAATCTTTCAATAGACATTCTGGTAAACTTTTTTTCAATTTAAATTTTATACCGTACGCCTTTTTTTGACAGATGTAGACTGTTGAGATTATCATACCACACATTGTTAAATTTCACGACATGAATTATCCAGAAATCATGGATTTTGAACAACTTTTGACTTGTTTGGCCACATTTATTAATTTTACTGATGAATCATAATTGTAAATGAGCAGATATCCCTGTTTGAGCCTTTTTACCATTCATAGTCCTGTAAATTTACCTTATTTTCTTTTCTTTGTTTAAAAATAAAGAAGCTAAGAATAGTCTACCTGTATTAGAGTGAAATAGCAAATTTCTGCCGTTTGTCTAAAGAGAGGAAACCTGTATTTAATACTTGGTTTTGGCACATGTATCATGATATTCCAATTATATATCCTGCAATAACGTTTTAACAAAGGTTGAAATACATAAACATAAAGCACTTCATTTACAGATGAGATAATATACTTGAATTAATTTCGTATATGTGTCAAAGTAAAATTTTAATCTGGATTCAAACTTTTTTCATTTTTAAAATTCAATGTTCCAAACAAACAGATTGATTTTAAGTATTCCATCTACAATTACTCTACTTAATGTATTTCTGTTTTGTCTGATAACTTTGATCATCTTCTAATCTTTGATAGTGCTTAACAGATGAAACCCAGATGAAAAAAAAGACTTTATAGACTCTGCCAATCTTCCTATTTTGCATAGACCCTTATTGATTTGGCATTAATCTGAGCTTCGTTAGCTACGTCTGAAAATCTAAGGACAGCTTTCTTTTGACCTAATAAATACCTTATGGGCTTTGGCTCTCTTTTGAACATCTGTCATTAGATGAATGGAAACTGGAGCTAACACATTCCTTATTAAATATTAATCAGCAATTCAAGGATAAAGGATAGATCTGGACTAACATGAACTTTGCTAATGAAGTTTCGATGGTGTATTTCAAGAACTGTGATAAATATGTAGTTGAAATATAAAATGAAGCATTAATTAGGTGAAGTTTACGGAGTGGTAAATTTGTTGCGTAGTAATCAAATTAATATTGTACTGAAATTAAATAAACCCAGTGATTTATTAATAGCAGGTGCTGTTCCAATTTTGAACCCATACAATACCTTTTAGTAATAAAACATAAATGCAACATACATAAATTTACCCAATTGGCATGACTATTCAAAACATATTGGGCTCTCCAGGGCCAATATTTGTTGTAATCTGTCTAAATTTGACTGGTGATGATAGTGGCCTAAAGGTAAATTAAAGGACTAGATCATGCTGAAGTCTAGCACTGTATAACGTACACACTGTTTAGATTCTGCTCTGTCCGAAGGTTTGAGCAGTTGTCACATGAATGGTCATAATTGATTTGCATTCTTGCAGTCACTTACCAACTAGTTTGACTTCCCAAGTTTCTCACTATTCTGTTCAGTGTTGCTCAAATTGGCAAATAGACTGTTAGGATTTGGCATGATATTGTCATTGGCGAACTTGCTGCCCAGCCCAGAAAACCTCTTTATTACAGGATAGATCAGATCAGATTGCATTATTTTTACTTCAGGCAAAATGAAAAAAAAAAATATATGTAAATACGGTACATTTGTAAATATAAGCAACCGGAGTAAAACTTGACTTGATACTGGACTTTAATTGCAGCCTTCGCAGAGGTTTGGTAACCTGACATCTAGGCTGGCCTCTCACTTTAGCCTTTCTTGAAGAACTGTCATGACAGCAGATAGCTGTTCAATAATTAATTGCTTTTAGTTATTAACAATGTATTTGCTCTACCAAACAAAACATTTACTATTTTTCTGGCTCTTAAAACTTGCCAGTATGTTATATCGAACAAAGTGTTTTTTTGAGACTTTAAAAGACCTGTCCCGCAACTGTGAAATTAAAATTTACTTTTAGAATGCAGAGAAAGTAGTAAAAAAATAATAGTCAGAAGTGAGGGCTATCTTTAACATCTTGCTGAGAGTGCTGGCTTGTTTGCCTAGTTCATGATGCCTTAGTTGCTGATCTCTGTTCTCTTGTCCAAGTTTCTCTACTGTCCTCTCCCCATTTTCAGACATTATTCCTTACAAATTTTGCTAAACCCGTAGTTCAAAGTCAACATTTTCAGCATGATATTAAAGATAGAAGTAAAAAAGATAAAAAAATGAAGTATATTACAAAGATTCATAACTTTTTAAATACAGATCAATACAAAAAAAGTTTAGTTACCCTTTAATCTTTTTTAGAGCAGCCCTTTAATATATGTATCATGAATCCAGCTACCAGTGGATGACATCTGTTAAAGAATGTATTATGATTTGCTCATACTGCTGTTCAATAATTTTCATATGCAGTTAATCAAAGGTGGGGGAGCAGTTTATGACAATTCATGTAGCCCGCTATGTGGCAGTGTTACCCACATTGCAGCTGTTGCCACTTGCCAGAGTATACACCACAGCTGCTCCATTATAGTCCACCACTAGAACAAAACTGCAAATTCACCATCAGCGCCAGAGATCCAGACTACAGAGTGTAGGATCTGAGACTAGCAGTGTCAGATGCAAAATGCGGTAGAACACTCATTACTATTAAATTCTGGCAGTGGGCTCAGACTGTTCTTCTCTATTTAGATACAGGAAAGAAATATATCTTGGTACCGTGTTAGCCAGTAGATAGAAAAATATTTAGAATTGAGAGTCCTCAGTGGTTGATACCCTTTAATGGCTAACTGAAAAGATGGTAACAAATTGCAAGCTTTCGAGACTACATACGTCTCTTCATCAGGCAAAGACTAAAACAAATTCTGAAGAATCACATATTTATGCACAACATAGTATAGGAAAAAAAAAAAAAAAGGGTGAGGGGAAAAAAAACCATGGATAAGCCAGGTGACATGAAGCAGAATTACCATGGGTGATAAACAGTTACGTCCATAAATATTGGGCCAATTCTTGGAAATTGGCCCAATATTTATGGACATAACTGTGTATCACTCATGGTAATTCTGCTTCATGTCACCTATCTTATCCATGTTTTTTTCCCTTTTTTTTTTTCTGTGCTATGTTGTGCGTAAATATGTGATTCTTCAGAATTTATTTTAGTCTTTGCCTGATGAAGAGACCTGTGAAGTCTCGAAAGCTTGCAATTTGTTACCATCTTTTCAGTTAGCCATTAAAAGGTATCAACCACTGAGGACTCTCAATTCTAAATATTTTTCTTTTCTATTTAGTAAACTACTGCCCTGTGTTATCAGCTAGTCAGTTCCTCTGTTTTTTTCCACTTTTGTATTCTTATTTCCACATCCAGTGATCTTCTCTGCTTCTATGCTAGAATCATTTGTCATCTGATTGTCATTATGTGAACAATTGTCAGCTGTTATGTTTCTCAACCTATTCTGCCTGTGACCTCTGATACCTAGATCTCAATTTCCAATGCTTGGGTTCTCTGATATGTTTCTTTGTTAGCATCTTGATATCTGCATGCCATTATTAGTGCTTTTATTTTCTGTCCTCTGCTTGCTACCCCCTGTTCTTGTGTCACTCATACCTTGAAGTTTACTCTGAGCCATCTTGTCTTGGCTGCTGACCCTCACCTGTGTCAGGCTCCTCTCATTCCCGGACAGACCAAGTGAAATAGGGGCAGTAAGCTTCCTACTCTCTGACCTTGTGTCCTGTTGCATATACTGACCCAGCTATCAGAACTAGATATTTTCAAAATGAACGGGGTCAGCAAGGATTGGATGAGAGACCTAGTCACCCCCTTGCCTCTAGAGACCACAGAATTGCTGGTTACAGGTTGTGTTTAGGTCTTCTGCTCCTTCACTGATTAGCGCTCCATCCTGCCTTTCCATCTACTTGCTGCCCCTGGACTCATTTGCAGTGTGAATATCAGTTTTTGAACATACACAACACAAACTTAGGAAATAAAAATAAATCAAGGATAACATTTTCTTCAGCAGGACTTTACAAACAGTAGAGAAAAAAATATTTTTTTGTGGAACTGTAATCAAATGTAATAATCGTTAACAACCCATCATTACGGTACTGTAGTCAGTACCCAGATTTGGAGATGTCTTGTAGGTCATCAGTATGGCCAGTGATTGGCAGCCCAATCAACTGATCAAGGGGGGCCCAGAAGTTGGACCCCCAAGGTATAGGTCATCAACATGAAAGTTCCATATAGCTAGAGTCCCATTTACCAGGATAAAAAGCAAAATAGAATAGGTAGTGTTCCAAAAGCTGAATGTGAAAAAAATTGAGTTTATTCAGTAAAGATAACAAATAATAGACTCACTTTTTTCATATTCAATCTTTGGCATGGTTTATTTTGCACCTCTATCAATGGAATATGGAGTTGTTTCTTGAGGTTATAAGAGCTACAAGTGTCTATACCAATTACTCTTGTCTGGACTCCTTCAAAGGTGAAAATATTAAAGATAAAATGATAAACATTTAGTTAATTTGTAATGTGACTCTTAATCACAATTACAGAAAAAGATATTCATCAGACAGATGTTTGGATGATAATGAAAGCAGTGATCGTAACGCTCACAGTGGCGCTCATGTCATCTAGAGTACACACGCACAAATACGTAGCTATTTGTTTTTTGTGTATTTAGATTTGTGAAGTCATACTGGCTGACCCCTCCTGTTCTCGTCTACACAATTGACTTTGGAAGTGTTTATTGGAAACAAACTTATAAACCCAAGATTGCTCAACAGCCTTTAAACACAATAATGGCTGTTTCTGGCCTCGCACAGACTATTGTGTATTTCTGAGCTCAGCAGTCAGCTAATAGGATCTTGTTGTTCTAGGAACTAATCAGAGCTACAGAACGTTCTCATTTTCTCCAAATACTATGACCTGTTCAGATTTTGCATGCACACAAGCATCATCATCAATTTTGCTGTTGTGGTACTAAAGGACAGGCTGTAAAAGTACGTGGTGGAGTGTGTGATTTACTCACTGCTTTCTTTCATTACATTTTTTTTGCCAATATTGTTATTATGTAATTTCATGTGACCAAAGCAATATACAGGTTTGAGTCCAAATTGAACAGGAAAATAACATTTTATCTAGAATTCCAAATATAGGTATAGAAATGTCAATGTCAGTTTTTAGCTGAAGAATAGTTGTGTAATTTTTGTCAGCGCTGGAGTCCTGGGTTCAAATCCCACCAAGGACAACATCCACAAGCAGTTTGTATGTTCTCCCCATGTTTGCGTGGGTTTCCTCCAGGTACTCCGGTTTCCTTCCATATTCCGAAGACATACTGATAGGGAATTTACTGTAGATTGTGAGCCCCATCGGGGACAGCGATGATAATGTGTGCAAACTGTAAAGCGCTGCGGAATATGTTAGCGCTATATAAAAATAAAGATTATTATTATTTTCTTTCCTTTAGATGGCTCTGAAGGAAAACATTTTTTTTGCCCAGCAGCTAAACATATATTTTATTGTGCTTTATATGTATGTTACATAAAATATATCATTAAATGTTATTATGACTTATTGCCATTAATAATGCTTCCATTTCAATGCAAAAAAGTAGCCTCAGTGCCATGTTTTTTTTTCCTGTGAAGAAACTACTGCGCTATTAAGGATTCATGGCTATGATTTCATGGCGACATAGCAGCCAATAGTATAATGAAACCGACAAAACAGTAGGAGAACGAGAGAAGATTTATATTCTATTCTGTGTCTATGAAAAGCTGGATTTTGCTGTGGATTTCAAACGTTACATTGCAATGGGTACAATGTCCTAAAATCATGCTGAGATATTCCACTGGGTGTGAATGGGATTTTGCCAAACCCCGTTGACTTGCATTGTACTTCTGAACAATCTCTTGTTCTAAATAATAATGTATTCAGACTAGCTCGAGGTTGCTTTTGCTACGTGTCCAAGATGCTTTATTTCCGAATTTGAATGTTCAGTGTG